>NW_028172700.1:0-59564 GCF_963971535.1 Notolepis coatsorum
GTCTAAATAGCCCTTCAATGCAGATAATGGCATTAGAATGGCAAAAGACTGTTTAGAATGTGTTTTTATTTCATAAGCGAATATCTTTTTACAAGTGCTAAATTTCAAGCCAGCAACCTTACTAAGACAGTCTAAATAGCCCTTCAATGCAGATAATGGCATTAGAATGGCAAAAGACTGTTTAGAATGTGTTTTTATTTCATAAGCGAATATCTTTTTACAAGTGCTAAATTTCAAGCCAGCAACCTTACTAAGACAGTCTAAATAGCCCTTCAATGCAGATAATGGCATTAGAATGGCAAAAGACTGTTTAGAATGTGTTTTTATTTCATAAGCGAATATCTTTTTACAAGTGCTAAATTTCAAGCCAGCAACCTTACTAAGACAGTCTAAATAGCCCTTCAATGCAGATAATGGCATTAGAATGGCAAAAGACTGTTTAGAATGTGTTTTTATTTCATAAGCGAATATCTTTTTACAAGTGCTAAATTTCAAGCCAGCAACCTTACTAAGACAGTCTAAATAGCCCTACAATGCAGATAATGGCATTAGAATGGCAAAAGACTGTTTAGAATGTGTTTTTATTTCATAAGCGAATATCTTTTTACAAGTGCTAAATTTCAAGCCAGCAACCTTACTAAGACAGTCTAAATAGCCCTACAATGCAGATAATGGCATTAGAATGGCAAAACACTGTTTAGAATGTGTTTTTATTTCATAAGCGAATATCTTTTTACAAGTGCTAAATTTCAAGCCAGCAACCTTACTAAGACAGTCTAAATAGCCCTTCAATGCAGATAATGGCATTAGAATGGCAAAAGACTGTTTAGAATGTGTTTTTATTTCATAAGCGAATATCTTTTTACAAGTGCTAAATTTCAAGCCAGCAACCTTACTAAGACAGTCTAAATAGCCCTACAATGCAGATAATGGCATTAGAATGGCAAAAGACTGTTTAGAATGTGTTTTTATTTCATAAGCGAATATCTTTTTACAAGTGCTAAATTTCAAGCCAGCAACCTTACTAAGACAGTCTAAATAGCCCTACAATGCAGATAATGGCATTAGAATGGCAAAACACTGTTTAGAATGTGTTTTTATTTCATAAGCGAATATCTTTTTACAAGTGCTAAATTTCAAGCCAGCAACCTTACTAAGACAGTCTAAATAGCCCTTCAATGCAGATAATGGCATTAGAATGGCAAAAGACTGTTTAGAATGTGTTTTTATTTCATAAGCGAATATCTTTTTACAAGTGCTAAATTTCAAGCCAGCAACCTTACTAAGACAGTCTAAATAGCCCTACAATGCAGATAATGGCATTAGAATGGCAAAAGACTGTTTAGAATGTGTTTTTATTTCATAAGCGAATATCTTTTTACAAGTGCTAAATTTCAAGCCAGCAACCTTACTATAGCCCTACAATGCAGATAATGGCATTAGAATGGCAAAACACTGTTTAGAATGTGTTTTTATTTCATAAGCGAATATCTTTTTACAAGTGCTAAATTTCAAGCCTGCAACCTTACTATAGCCCTACAATGCAGATAATGGCATTAGAATGGCAAAAGACTGTTTAGAATGTGTTTTTATTTCATAAGCGAATATCTTTTTACAAGTGCTAAATTTCAAGCCAGCAACCTTACTAAGACAGTCTAAATAGCCCTTCAATGCAGATAATGGCATTAGAATGGCAAAAGACTGTTTAGAATGTGTTTTTATTTCATAAGCGAATATCTTTTTACAAGTGCTAAATTTCAAGCCAGCAACCTTACTATAGCCCTACAATGCAGATAATGGCATTAGAATGGCAAAAGACTGTTTAGAATGTGTTTTTATTTCATAAGCGAATATCTTTTTACAAGTGCTAAATTTCAAGCCAGCAACCTTACTAAGACAGTCTAAATAGCCCTACAATGCAGATAATGGCATTAGAATGGCAAAAGACTGTTTAGAATGTGTTTTTATTTCATAAGCGAATATCTTTTTACAAGTGCTAAATTTCAAGCCAGCAACCTTACTAAGACAGTCTAAATAGCCCTACAATGCAGATAATGGCATTAGAATGGCAAAACACTGTTTAGAATGTGTTTTTATTTCATAAGCGAATATCTTTTTACAAGTGCTAAATTTCAAGCCAGCAACCTTACTAAGACAGTCTAAATAGCCCTTCAATGCAGATAATGGCATTAGAATGGCAAAAGACTGTTTAGAATGTGTTTTTATTTCATAAGCGAATATCTTTTTACAAGTGCTAAATTTCAAGCCAGCAACCTTACTAAGACAGTCTAAATAGCCCTACAATGCAGATAATGGCATTAGAATGGCAAAAGACTGTTTAGAATGTGTTTTTATTTCATAAGCGAATATCTTTTTACAAGTGCTAAATTTCAAGCCAGCAACCTTACTAAGACAGTCTAAATAGCCCTACAATGCAGATAATGGCATTAGAATGGCAAAAGACTGTTTAGAATGTGTTTTTATTTCATAAGCGAATATCTTTTTACAAGTGCTAAATTTCAAGCCAGCAACCTTACTAAGACAGTCTAAATAGCCCTACAATGCAGATAATGGCATTAGAATGGCAAAACACTGTTTAGAATGTGTTTTTATTTCATAAGCGAATATCTTTTTACAAGTGCTAAATTTCAAGCCAGCAACCTTACTAAGACAGTCTAAATAGCCCTTCAATGCAGATAATGGCATTAGAATGGCAAAAGACTGTTTAGAATGTGTTTTTATTTCATAAGCGAATATCTTTTTACAAGTGCTAAATTTCAAGCCAGCAACCTTACTAAGACAGTCTAAATAGCCCTACAATGCAGATAATGGCATTAGAATGGCAAAAGACTGTTTAGAATGTGTTTTTATTTCATAAGCGAATATCTTTTTACAAGTGCTAAATTTCAAGCCAGCAACCTTACTAAGACAGTCTAAATAGCCCTACAATGCAGATAATGGCATTAGAATGGCAAAACACTGTTTAGAATGTGTTTTTATTTCATAAGCGAATATCTTTTTACAAGTGCTAAATTTCAAGCCAGCAACCTTACTAAGACAGTCTAAATAGCCCTTCAATGCAGATAATGGCATTAGAATGGCAAAAGACTGTTTAGAATGTGTTTTTATTTCATAAGCGAATATCTTTTTACAAGTGCTAAATTTCAAGCCAGCAACCTTACTAAGACAGTCTAAATAGCCCTACAATGCAGATAATGGCATTAGAATGGCAAAAGACTGTTTAGAATGTGTTTTTATTTCATAAGCGAATATCTTTTTACAAGTGCTAAATTTCAAGCCAGCAACCTTACTATAGCCCTACAATGCAGATAATGGCATTAGAATGGCAAAACACTGTTTAGAATGTGTTTTTATTTCATAAGCGAATATCTTTTTACAAGTGCTAAATTTCAAGCCTGCAACCTTACTATAGCCCTACAATGCAGATAATGGCATTAGAATGGCAAAAGACTGTTTAGAATGTGTTTTTATTTCATAAGCGAATATCTTTTTACAAGTGCTAAATTTCAAGCCAGCAACCTTACTAAGACAGTCTAAATAGCCCTTCAATGCAGATAATGGCATTAGAATGGCAAAAGACTGTTTAGAATGTGTTTTTATTTCATAAGCGAATATCTTTTTACAAGTGCTAAATTTCAAGCCAGCAACCTTACTATAGCCCTACAATGCAGATAATGGCATTAGAATGGCAAAAGACTGTTTAGAATGTGTTTTTATTTCATAAGCGAATATCTTTTTACAAGTGCTAAATTTCAAGCCAGCAACCTTACTAAGACAGTCTAAATAGCCCTACAATGCAGATAATGGCATTAGAATGGCAAAAGACTGTTTAGAATGTGTTTTTATTTCATAAGCGAATATCTTTTTACAAGTGCTAAATTTCAAGCCAGCAACCTTACTATAGCCCTACAATGCAGATAATGGCATTAGAATGGCAAAACACTGTTTAGAATGTGTTTTTATTTCATAAGCGAATATCTTTTTACAAGTGCTAAATTTCAAGCCAGCAACCTTACTAAGACAGTCTAAATAGCCCTACAATGCAGATAATGGCATTAGAATGGCAAAAGACTGTTTAGAATGTGTTTTTATTTCATAAGCGAATATCTTTTTACAAGTGCTAAATTTCAAGCCAGCAACCTTACTAAGACAGTCTAAATAGCCCTACAATGCAGATAATGGCATTAGAATGGCAAAAGACTGTTTAGAATGTGTTTTTATTTCATAAGCGAATATCTTTTTACAAGTGCTAAATTTCAAGCCTGCAACCTTACTATAGCCCTACAATGCAGATAATGGCATTAGAATGGCAAAACACTGTTTAGAATGTGTTTTTATTTCATAAGCGAATATCTTTTTACAAGTGCTAAATGTCAAGCCTGCAACCTTACTATAGCCCTACAATGCAGATAATGGCATTAGAATGGCAAAAGACTGTTTAGAATGTGTTTTTATTTCATAAGCGAATATCTTTTTACAAGTGCTAAATTTCAAGCCAGCAACCTTACTAAGACAGTCTAAATAGCCCTACAATGCAGATAATGGCATTAGAATGGCAAAAGACTGTTTAGAATGTGTTTTTATTTCATAAGCGAATATCTTTTTACAAGTGCTAAATTTCAAGCCAGCAACCTTACTAAGACAGTCTAAATAGCCCTACAATGCAGATAATGGCATTAGAATGGCAAAAGACTGTTTAGAATGTGTTTTTATTTCATAAGCGAATATCTTTTTACAAGTGCTAAATTTCAAGCCAGCAACCTTACTATAGCCCTACAATGCAGATAATGGCATTAGAATGGCAAAACACTGTTTAGAATGTGTTTTTATTTCATAAGCGAATATCTTTTTACAAGTGCTAAATTTCAAGCCTGCAACCTTACTATAGCCCTACAATGCAGATAATGGCATTAGAATGGCAAAAGACTGTTTAGAATGTGTTTTTATTTCATAAGCGAATATCTTTTTACAAGTGCTAAATTTCAAGCCAGCAACCTTACTAAGACAGTCTAAATAGCCCTTCAATGCAGATAATGGCATTAGAATGGCAAAAGACTGTTTAGAATGTGTTTTTATTTCATAAGCGAATATCTTTTTACAAGTGCTAAATTTCAAGCCAGCAACCTTACTATAGCCCTACAATGCAGATAATGGCATTAGAATGGCAAAAGACTGTTTAGAATGTGTTTTTATTTCATAAGCGAATATCTTTTTACAAGTGCTAAATTTCAAGCCAGCAACCTTACTAAGACAGTCTAAATAGCCCTACAATGCAGATAATGGCATTAGAATGGCAAAAGACTGTTTAGAATGTGTTTTTATTTCATAAGCGAATATCTTTTTACAAGTGCTAAATTTCAAGCCAGCAACCTTACTAAGACAGTCTAAATAGCCCTACAATGCAGATAATGGCATTAGAATGGCAAAACACTGTTTAGAATGTGTTTTTATTTCATAAGCGAATATCTTTTTACAAGTGCTAAATTTCAAGCCAGCAACCTTACTAAGACAGTCTAAATAGCCCTTCAATGCAGATAATGGCATTAGAATGGCAAAAGACTGTTTAGAATGTGTTTTTATTTCATAAGCGAATATCTTTTTACAAGTGCTAAATTTCAAGCCAGCAACCTTACTAAGACAGTCTAAATAGCCCTACAATGCAGATAATGGCATTAGAATGGCAAAAGACTGTTTAGAATGTGTTTTTATTTCATAAGCGAATATCTTTTTACAAGTGCTAAATTTCAAGCCAGCAACCTTACTAAGACAGTCTAAATAGCCCTACAATGCAGATAATGGCATTAGAATGGCAAAAGACTGTTTAGAATGTGTTTTTATTTCATAAGCGAATATCTTTTTACAAGTGCTAAATTTCAAGCCAGCAACCTTACTAAGACAGTCTAAATAGCCCTACAATGCAGATAATGGCATTAGAATGGCAAAACACTGTTTAGAATGTGTTTTTATTTCATAAGCGAATATCTTTTTACAAGTGCTAAATTTCAAGCCAGCAACCTTACTAAGACAGTCTAAATAGCCCTTCAATGCAGATAATGGCATTAGAATGGCAAAAGACTGTTTAGAATGTGTTTTTATTTCATAAGCGAATATCTTTTTACAAGTGCTAAATTTCAAGCCAGCAACCTTACTAAGACAGTCTAAATAGCCCTACAATGCAGATAATGGCATTAGAATGGCAAAAGACTGTTTAGAATGTGTTTTTATTTCATAAGCGAATATCTTTTTACAAGTGCTAAATTTCAAGCCAGCAACCTTACTAAGACAGTCTAAATAGCCCTACAATGCAGATAATGGCATTAGAATGGCAAAACACTGTTTAGAATGTGTTTTTATTTCATAAGCGAATATCTTTTTACAAGTGCTAAATTTCAAGCCAGCAACCTTACTAAGACAGTCTAAATAGCCCTTCAATGCAGATAATGGCATTAGAATGGCAAAAGACTGTTTAGAATGTGTTTTTATTTCATAAGCGAATATCTTTTTACAAGTGCTAAATTTCAAGCCAGCAACCTTACTAAGACAGTCTAAATAGCCCTACAATGCAGATAATGGCATTAGAATGGCAAAAGACTGTTTAGAATGTGTTTTTATTTCATAAGCGAATATCTTTTTACAAGTGCTAAATTTCAAGCCAGCAACCTTACTATAGCCCTACAATGCAGATAATGGCATTAGAATGGCAAAACACTGTTTAGAATGTGTTTTTATTTCATAAGCGAATATCTTTTTACAAGTGCTAAATTTCAAGCCTGCAACCTTACTATAGCCCTACAATGCAGATAATGGCATTAGAATGGCAAAAGACTGTTTAGAATGTGTTTTTATTTCATAAGCGAATATCTTTTTACAAGTGCTAAATTTCAAGCCAGCAACCTTACTAAGACAGTCTAAATAGCCCTTCAATGCAGATAATGGCATTAGAATGGCAAAAGACTGTTTAGAATGTGTTTTTATTTCATAAGCGAATATCTTTTTACAAGTGCTAAATTTCAAGCCAGCAACCTTACTATAGCCCTACAATGCAGATAATGGCATTAGAATGGCAAAAGACTGTTTAGAATGTGTTTTTATTTCATAAGCGAATATCTTTTTACAAGTGCTAAATTTCAAGCCAGCAACCTTACTAAGACAGTCTAAATAGCCCTACAATGCAGATAATGGCATTAGAATGGCAAAAGACTGTTTAGAATGTGTTTTTATTTCATAAGCGAATATCTTTTTACAAGTGCTAAATTTCAAGCCAGCAACCTTACTATAGCCCTACAATGCAGATAATGGCATTAGAATGGCAAAACACTGTTTAGAATGTGTTTTTATTTCATAAGCGAATATCTTTTTACAAGTGCTAAATTTCAAGCCAGCAACCTTACTAAGACAGTCTAAATAGCCCTACAATGCAGATAATGGCATTAGAATGGCAAAAGACTGTTTAGAATGTGTTTTTATTTCATAAGCGAATATCTTTTTACAAGTGCTAAATTTCAAGCCAGCAACCTTACTAAGACAGTCTAAATAGCCCTACAATGCAGATAATGGCATTAGAATGGCAAAAGACTGTTTAGAATGTGTTTTTATTTCATAAGCGAATATCTTTTTACAAGTGCTAAATTTCAAGCCTGCAACCTTACTATAGCCCTACAATGCAGATAATGGCATTAGAATGGCAAAACACTGTTTAGAATGTGTTTTTATTTCATAAGCGAATATCTTTTTACAAGTGCTAAATGTCAAGCCTGCAACCTTACTATAGCCCTACAATGCAGATAATGGCATTAGAATGGCAAAAGACTGTTTAGAATGTGTTTTTATTTCATAAGCGAATATCTTTTTACAAGTGCTAAATTTCAAGCCAGCAACCTTACTAAGACAGTCTAAATAGCCCTACAATGCAGATAATGGCATTAGAATGGCAAAAGACTGTTTAGAATGTGTTTTTATTTCATAAGCGAATATCTTTTTACAAGTGCTAAATTTCAAGCCAGCAACCTTACTAAGACAGTCTAAATAGCCCTACAATGCAGATAATGGCATTAGAATGGCAAAACACTGTTTAGAATGTGTTTTTATTTCATAAGCGAATATCTTTTTACAAGTGCTAAATTTCAAGCCAGCAACCTTACTAAGACAGTCTAAATAGCCCTTCAATGCAGATAATGGCATTAGAATGGCAAAAGACTGTTTAGAATGTGTTTTTATTTCATAAGCGAATATCTTTTTACAAGTGCTAAATTTCAAGCCAGCAACCTTACTAAGACAGTCTAAATAGCCCTACAATGCAGATAATGGCATTAGAATGGCAAAAGACTGTTTAGAATGTGTTTTTATTTCATAAGCGAATATCTTTTTACAAGTGCTAAATTTCAAGCCAGCAACCTTACTAAGACAGTCTAAATAGCCCTACAATGCAGATAATGGCATTAGAATGGCAAAACACTGTTTAGAATGTGTTTTTATTTCATAAGCGAATATCTTTTTACAAGTGCTAAATTTCAAGCCAGCAACCTTACTAAGACAGTCTAAATAGCCCTTCAATGCAGATAATGGCATTAGAATGGCAAAAGACTGTTTAGAATGTGTTTTTATTTCATAAGCGAATATCTTTTTACAAGTGCTAAATTTCAAGCCAGCAACCTTACTAAGACAGTCTAAATAGCCCTACAATGCAGATAATGGCATTAGAATGGCAAAAGACTGTTTAGAATGTGTTTTTATTTCATAAGCGAATATCTTTTTACAAGTGCTAAATTTCAAGCCAGCAACCTTACTATAGCCCTACAATGCAGATAATGGCATTAGAATGGCAAAACACTGTTTAGAATGTGTTTTTATTTCATAAGCGAATATCTTTTTACAAGTGCTAAATTTCAAGCCAGCAACCTTACTAAGACAGTCTAAATAGCCCTACAATGCAGATAATGGCATTAGAATGGCAAAAGACTGTTTAGAATGTGTTTTTATTTCATAAGCGAATATCTTTTTACAAGTGCTAAATTTCAAGCCAGCAACCTTACTAAGACAGTCTAAATAGCCCTACAATGCAGATAATGGCATTAGAATGGCAAAAGACTGTTTAGAATGTGTTTTTATTTCATAAGCGAATATCTTTTTACAAGTGCTAAATTTCAAGCCTGCAACCTTACTATAGCCCTACAATGCAGATAATGGCATTAGAATGGCAAAACACTGTTTAGAATGTGTTTTTATTTCATAAGCGAATATCTTTTTACAAGTGCTAAATGTCAAGCCTGCAACCTTACTATAGCCCTACAATGCAGATAATGGCATTAGAATGGCAAAAGACTGTTTAGAATGTGTTTTTATTTCATAAGCGAATATCTTTTTACAAGTGCTAAATTTCAAGCCAGCAACCTTACTAAGACAGTCTAAATAGCCCTTCAATGCAGATAATGGCATTAGAATGGCAAAAGACTGTTTAGAATGTGTTTTTATTTCATAAGCGAATATCTTTTTACAAGTGCTAAATTTCAAGCCAGCAACCTTACTAAGACAGTCTAAATAGCCCTTCAATGCAGATAATGGCATTAGAATGGCAAAAGACTGTTTAGAATGTGTTTTTATTTCATAAGCGAATATCTTTTTACAAGTGCTAAATTTCAAGCCAGCAACCTTACTAAGACAGTCTAAATAGCCCTTCAATGCAGATAATGGCATTAGAATGGCAAAAGACTGTTTAGAATGTGTTTTTATTTCATAAGCGAATATCTTTTTACAAGTGCTAAATTTCAAGCCAGCAACCTTACTAAGACAGTCTAAATAGCCCTTCAATGCAGATAATGGCATTAGAATGGCAAAAGACTGTTTAGAATGTGTTTTTATTTCATAAGCGAATATCTTTTTACAAGTGCTAAATTTCAAGCCAGCAACCTTACTAAGACAGTCTAAATAGCCCTTCAATGCAGATAATGGCATTAGAATGGCAAAAGACTGTTTAGAATGTGTTTTTATTTCATAAGCGAATATCTTTTTACAAGTGCTAAATTTCAAGCCAGCAACCTTACTAAGACAGTCTAAATAGCCCTACAATGCAGATAATGGCATTAGAATGGCAAAAGACTGTTTAGAATGTGTTTTTATTTCATAAGCGAATATCTTTTTACAAGTGCTAAATTTCAAGCCAGCAACCTTACTAAGACAGTCTAAATAGCCCTACAATGCAGATAATGGCATTAGAATGGCAAAACACTGTTTAGAATGTGTTTTTATTTCATAAGCGAATATCTTTTTACAAGTGCTAAATTTCAAGCCAGCAACCTTACTAAGACAGTCTAAATAGCCCTTCAATGCAGATAATGGCATTAGAATGGCAAAAGACTGTTTAGAATGTGTTTTTATTTCATAAGCGAATATCTTTTTACAAGTGCTAAATTTCAAGCCAGCAACCTTACTAAGACAGTCTAAATAGCCCTACAATGCAGATAATGGCATTAGAATGGCAAAAGACTGTTTAGAATGTGTTTTTATTTCATAAGCGAATATCTTTTTACAAGTGCTAAATTTCAAGCCAGCAACCTTACTAAGACAGTCTAAATAGCCCTACAATGCAGATAATGGCATTAGAATGGCAAAACACTGTTTAGAATGTGTTTTTATTTCATAAGCGAATATCTTTTTACAAGTGCTAAATTTCAAGCCAGCAACCTTACTAAGACAGTCTAAATAGCCCTTCAATGCAGATAATGGCATTAGAATGGCAAAAGACTGTTTAGAATGTGTTTTTATTTCATAAGCGAATATCTTTTTACAAGTGCTAAATTTCAAGCCAGCAACCTTACTAAGACAGTCTAAATAGCCCTACAATGCAGATAATGGCATTAGAATGGCAAAAGACTGTTTAGAATGTGTTTTTATTTCATAAGCGAATATCTTTTTACAAGTGCTAAATTTCAAGCCAGCAACCTTACTATAGCCCTACAATGCAGATAATGGCATTAGAATGGCAAAACACTGTTTAGAATGTGTTTTTATTTCATAAGCGAATATCTTTTTACAAGTGCTAAATTTCAAGCCAGCAACCTTACTAAGACAGTCTAAATAGCCCTACAATGCAGATAATGGCATTAGAATGGCAAAAGACTGTTTAGAATGTGTTTTTATTTCATAAGCGAATATCTTTTTACAAGTGCTAAATTTCAAGCCAGCAACCTTACTAAGACAGTCTAAATAGCCCTACAATGCAGATAATGGCATTAGAATGGCAAAAGACTGTTTAGAATGTGTTTTTATTTCATAAGCGAATATCTTTTTACAAGTGCTAAATTTCAAGCCTGCAACCTTACTATAGCCCTACAATGCAGATAATGGCATTAGAATGGCAAAACACTGTTTAGAATGTGTTTTTATTTCATAAGCGAATATCTTTTTACAAGTGCTAAATGTCAAGCCTGCAACCTTACTATAGCCCTACAATGCAGATAATGGCATTAGAATGGCAAAAGACTGTTTAGAATGTGTTTTTATTTCATAAGCGAATATCTTTTTACAAGTGCTAAATTTCAAGCCAGCAACCTTACTAAGACAGTCTAAATAGCCCTTCAATGCAGATAATGGCATTAGAATGGCAAAAGACTGTTTAGAATGTGTTTTTATTTCATAAGCGAATATCTTTTTACAAGTGCTAAATTTCAAGCCAGCAACCTTACTAAGACAGTCTAAATAGCCCTACAATGCAGATAATGGCATTAGAATGGCAAAACACTGTTTAGAATGTGTTTTTATTTCATAAGCGAATATCTTTTTACAAGTGCTAAATTTCAAGCCAGCAACCTTACTAAGACAGTCTAAATAGCCCTTCAATGCAGATAATGGCATTAGAATGGCAAAAGACTGTTTAGAATGTGTTTTTATTTCATAAGCGAATATCTTTTTACAAGTGCTAAATTTCAAGCCAGCAACCTTACTAAGACAGTCTATATAGCCCTTCAATGCAGATAATGGCATTAGAATGGCAAAAGACTGTTTAGAATGTGTTTTTATTTCATAAGCGAATATCTTTTTACAAGTGCTAAATTTCAAGCCAGCAACCTTACTAAGACAGTCTAAATAGCCCTTCAATGCAGATAATGGCATTAGAATGGCAAAAGACTGTTTAGAATGTGTTTTTATTTCATAAGCGAATATCTTTTTACAAGTGCTAAATTTCAAGCCAGCAACCTTACTAAGACAGTCTAAATAGCCCTACAATGCAGATAATGGCATTAGAATGGCAAAAGACTGTTTAGAATGTGTTTTTATTTCATAAGCGAATATCTTTTTACAAGTGCTAAATTTCAAGCCAGCAACCTTACTAAGACAGTCTAAATAGCCCTACAATGCAGATAATGGCATTAGAATGGCAAAACACTGTTTAGAATGTGTTTTTATTTCATAAGCGAATATCTTTTTACAAGTGCTAAATTTCAAGCCAGCAACCTTACTAAAACAGTCTAAATAGCCCTTCAATGCAGATAATGGCATTAGAATGGCAAAAGACTGTTTAGAATGTGTTTTTATTTCATAAGCGAATATCTTTTTACAAGTGCTAAATTTCAAGCCAGCAACCTTACTAAGACAGTCTAAATAGCCCTACAATGCAGATAATGGCATTAGAATGGCAAAAGACTGTTTAGAATGTGTTTTTATTTCATAAGCGAATATCTTTTTACAAGTGCTAAATTTCAAGCCAGCAACCTTACTAAGACAGTCTAAATAGCCCTACAATGCAGATAATGGCATTAGAATGGCAAAACACTGTTTAGAATGTGTTTTTATTTCATAAGCGAATATCTTTTTACAAGTGCTAAATTTCAAGCCAGCAACCTTACTAAGACAGTCTAAATAGCCCTACAATGCAGATAATGGCATTAGAATGGCAAAAGACTGTTTAGAATGTGTTTTTATTTCATAAGCGAATATCTTTTTACAAGTGCTAAATTTCAAGCCAGCAACCTTACTAAGACAGTCTAAATAGCCCTTCAATGCAGATAATGGCATTAGAATGGCAAAAGACTGTTTAGAATGTGTTTTTATTTCATAAGCGAATATCTTTTTACAAGTGCTAAATTTCAAGCCAGCAACCTTACTAAGACAGTCTAAATAGCCCTACAATGCAGATAATGGCATTAGAATGGCAAAAGACTGTTTAGAATGTGTTTTTATTTCATAAGCGAATATCTTTTTACAAGTGCTAAATTTCAAGCCAGCAACCTTACTAAGACAGTCTAAATAGCCCTTCAATGCAGATAATGGCATTAGAATGGCAAAAGACTGTTTAGAATGTGTTTTTATTTCATAAGCGAATATCTTTTTACAAGTGCTAAATTTCAAGCCAGCAACCTTACTAAGACAGTCTAAATAGCCCTTCAATGCAGATAATGGCATTAGAATGGCAAAAGACTGTTTAGAATGTGTTTTTATTTCATAAGCGAATATCTTTTTACAAGTGCTAAATTTCAAGCCAGCAACCTTACTAAGACAGTCTAAATAGCCCTACAATGCAGATAATGGCATTAGAATGGCAAAAGACTGTTTAGAATGTGTTTTTATTTCATAAGCGAATATCTTTTTACAAGTGCAAAATTTCAAGCCAGCAACCTTACTAAGACAGTCTAAATAGCCCTACAATGCAGATAATGGCATTAGAATGGCAAAACACTGTTTAGAATGTGTTTTTATTTCATAAGCGAATATCTTTTTACAAGTGCTAAATTTCAAGCCAGCAACCTTACTAAGACAGTCTAAATAGCCCTTCAATGCAGATAATGGCATTAGAATGGCAAAAGACTGTTTAGAATGTGTTTTTATTTCATAAGCGAATATCTTTTTACAAGTGCTAAATTTCAAGCCAGCAACCTTACTAAGACAGTCTAAATAGCCCTACAATGCAGATAATGGCATTAGAATGGCAAAAGACTGTTTAGAATGTGTTTTTATTTCATAAGCGAATATCTTTTTACAAGTGCTAAATTTCAAGCCAGCAACCTTACTAAGACAGTCTAAATAGCCCTACAATGCAGATAATGGCATTAGAATGGCAAAACACTGTTTAGAATGTGTTTTTATTTCATAAGCGAATATCTTTTTACAAGTGCTAAATTTCAAGCCAGCAACCTTACTAAAACAGTCTAAATAGCCCTTCAATGCAGATAATGGCATTAGAATGGCAAAAGACTGTTTAGAATGTGTTTTTATTTCATAAGCGAATATCTTTTTACAAGTGCTAAATTTCAAGCCAGCAACCTTACTAAGACAGTCTAAATAGCCCTACAATGCAGATAATGGCATTAGAATGGCAAAAGACTGTTTAGAATGTGTTTTTATTTCATAAGCGAATATCTTTTTACAAGTGCTAAATTTCAAGCCAGCAACCTTACTAAGACAGTCTAAATAGCCCTACAATGCAGATAATGGCATTAGAATGGCAAAACACTGTTTAGAATGTGTTTTTATTTCATAAGCGAATATCTTTTTACAAGTGCTAAATTTCAAGCCAGCAACCTTACTAAGACAGTCTAAATAGCCCTTCAATGCAGATAATGGCATTAGAATGGCAAAAGACTGTTTAGAATGTGTTTTTATTTCATAAGCGAATATCTTTTTACAAGTGCTAAATTTCAAGCCAGCAACCTTACTAAGACAGTCTAAATAGCCCTACAATGCAGATAATGGCATTAGAATGGCAAAAGACTGTTTAGAATGTGTTTTTATTTCATAAGCGAATATCTTTTTACAAGTGCTAAATTTCAAGCCAGCAACCTTACTAAGACAGTCTAAATAGCCCTTCAATGCAGATAATGGCATTAGAATGGCAAAAGACTGTTTAGAATGTGTTTTTATTTCATAAGCGAATATCTTTTTACAAGTGCTAAATTTCAAGCCAGCAACCTTACTAAGACAGTCTAAATAGCCCTACAATGCAGATAATGGCATTAGAATGGCAAAAGACTGTTTAGAATGTGTTTTTATTTCATAAGCGAATATCTTTTTACAAGTGCTAAATTTCAAGCCAGCAACCTTACTAAGACAGTCTAAATAGCCCTTCAATGCAGATAATGGCATTAGAATGGCAAAAGACTGTTTAGAATGTGTTTTTATTTCATAAGCGAATATCTTTTTACAAGTGCTAAATTTCAAGCCAGCAACCTTACTAAGACAGTCTAAATAGCCCTTCAATGCAGATAATGGCATTAGAATGGCAAAAGACTGTTTAGAATGTGTTTTTATTTCATAAGCGAATATCTTTTTACAAGTGCTAAATTTCAAGCCAGCAACCTTACTAAGACAGTCTAAATAGCCCTACAATGCAGATAATGGCATTAGAATGGCAAAAGACTGTTTAGAATGTGTTTTTATTTCATAAGCGAATATCTTTTTACAAGTGCTAAATTTCAAGCCAGCAACCTTACTAAGACAGTCTAAATAGCCCTACAATGCAGATAATGGCATTAGAATGGCAAAACACTGTTTAGAATGTGTTTTTATTTCATAAGCGAATATCTTTTTACAAGTGCTAAATTTCAAGCCAGCAACCTTACTAAGACAGTCTAAATAGCCCTTCAATGCAGATAATGGCATTAGAATGGCAAAAGACTGTTTAGAATGTGTTTTTATTTCATAAGCGAATATCTTTTTACAAGTGCTAAATTTCAAGCCAGCAACCTTACTAAGACAGTCTAAATAGCCCTACAATGCAGATAATGGCATTAGAATGGCAAAAGACTGTTTAGAATGTGTTTTTATTTCATAAGCGAATATCTTTTTACAAGTGCTAAATTTCAAGCCAGCAACCTTACTATAGCCCTACAATGCAGATAATGGCATTAGAATGGCAAAACACTGTTTAGAATGTGTTTTTATTTCATAAGCGAATATCTTTTTACAAGTGCTAAATTTCAAGCCAGCAACCTTACTAAGACAGTCTAAATAGCCCTACAATGCAGATAATGGCATTAGAATGGCAAAAGACTGTTTAGAATGTGTTTTTATTTCATAAGCGAATATCTTTTTACAAGTGCTAAATTTCAAGCCAGCAACCTTACTAAGACAGTCTAAATAGCCCTACAATGCAGATAATGGCATTAGAATGGCAAAAGACTGTTTAGAATGTGTTTTTATTTCATAAGCGAATATCTTTTTACAAGTGCTAAATTTCAAGCCTGCAACCTTACTATAGCCCTACAATGCAGATAATGGCATTAGAATGGCAAAACACTGTTTAGAATGTGTTTTTATTTCATAAGCGAATATCTTTTTACAAGTGCTAAATTTCAAGCCAGCAACCTTACTAAGACAGTCTAAATAGCCCTTCAATGCAGAAAATGGCATTAGAATGGCAAAAGACTGTTTAGAATGTGTTTTTATTTCATAAGCGAATATCTTTTTACAAGTGCTAAATTTCAAGCCAGCAACCTTACTAAGACAGTCTAAATAGCCCTACAATGCAGATAATGGCATTAGAATGGCAAAACACTGTTTAGAATGTGTTTTTATTTCATAAGCGAATATCTTTTTACACGTGCTAAATTTCAAGCCAGCAACCTTACTAAGACAGTCTAAATAGCCCTACAATGCAGATAATGGCATTAGAATGGCAAAAGACTGTTTAGAATGTGTTTTTATTTCATAAGCGAATATCTTTTTACAAGTGCTAAATTTCAAGCCAGCAACCTTACTAAGACAGTCTAAATAGCCCTACAATGCAGATAATGGCATTAGAATGGCAAAAGACTGTTTAGAATGTGTTTTTATTTCATAAGCGAATATCTTTTTACAAGTGCTAAATTTCAAGCCTGCAACCTTACTATAGCCCTACAATGCAGATAATGGCATTAGAATGGCAAAACACTGTTTAGAATGTGTTTTTATTTCATAAGCGAATATCTTTTTACAAGTGCTAAATTTCAAGCCAGCAACCTTACTAAGACAGTCTAAATAGCCCTTCAATGCAGATAATGGCATTAGAATGGCAAAAGACTGTTTAGAATGTGTTTTTATTTCATAAGCGAATATCTTTTTACAAGTGCTAAATTTCAAGCCAGCAACCTTACTAAGACAGTCTAAATAGCCCTTCAATGCAGATAATGGCATTAGAATGGCAAAAGACTGTTTAGAATGTGTTTTTATTTCATAAGCGAATATCTTTTTACAAGTGCTAAATTTCAAGCCAGCAACCTTACTAAGACAGTCTAAATAGCCCTACAATGCAGATAATGGCATTAGAATGGCAAAAGACTGTTTAGAATGTGTTTTTATTTCATAAGCGAATATCTTTTTACAAGTGCTAAATTTCAAGCCAGCAACCTTACTAAGACAGTCTAAATAGCCCTTCAATGCAGATAATGGCATTAGAATGGCAAAAGACTGTTTAGAATGTGTTTTTATTTCATAAGCGAATATCTTTTTACAAGTGCTAAATTTCAAGCCAGCAACCTTACTAAGACAGTCTAAATAGCCCTACAATGCAGATAATGGCATTAGAATGGCAAAAGACTGTTTAGAATGTGTTTTTATTTCATAAGCGAATATCTTTTTACAAGTGCTAAATTTCAAGCCAGCAACCTTACTAAGACAGTCTAAATAGCCCTTCAATGCAGATAATGGCATTAGAATGGCAAAAGACTGTTTAGAATGTGTTTTTATTTCATAAGCGAATATCTTTTTACAAGTGCTAAATTTCAAGCCAGCAACCTTACTAAGACAGTCTAAATAGCCCTACAATGCAGATAATGGCATTAGAATGGCAAAAGACTGTTTAGAATGTGTTTTTATTTCATAAGCGAATATCTTTTTACAAGTGCTAAATTTCAAGCCAGCAACCTTACTAAGACAGTCTAAATAGCCCTACAATGCAGATAATGGCATTAGAATGGCAAAACACTGTTTAGAATGTGTTTTTATTTCATAAGCGAATATCTTTTTACAAGTGCTAAATTTCAAGCCAGCAACCTTACTAAGACAGTCTAAATAGCCCTTCAATGCAGATAATGGCATTAGAATGGCAAAAGACTGTTTAGAATGTGTTTTTATTTCATAAGCGAATATCTTTTTACAAGTGCTAAATTTCAAGCCAGCAACCTTACTAAGACAGTCTAAATAGCCCTACAATGCAGATAATGGCATTAGAATGGCAAAAGACTGTTTAGAATGTGTTTTTATTTCATAAGCTAATATCTTTTTACAAGTGCTAAATTTCAAGCCTGCAACCTTACTATAGCCCTACAATGCAGATAATGGCATTAGAATGGCAAAAGACTGTTTAGAATGTGTTTTTATTTCATAAGCGAATATCTTTTTACAAGTGCTAAATTTCAAGCCAGCAACCTTACTAAGACAGTCTAAATAGCCCTACAATGCAGATAATGGCATTAGAATGGCAAAAGACTGTTTAGAATGTGTTTTTATTTCATAAGCGAATATCTTTTTACAAGTGCTAAATGTCAAGCCTGCAACCTTACTATAGCCCTACAATGCAGATAATGGCATTAGAATGGCAAAAGACTGTTTAGAATGTGTTTTTATTTCATAAGCGAATATCTTTTTACAAGTGCTAAATGTCAAGCCTGCAACCTTACTATAGCCCTACAATGCAGATAATGGCATTAGAATGGCAAAAGACTGTTTAGAATGTGTTTTTATTTCATAAGCGAATATCTTTTTACAAGTGCTAAATTTCAAGCCAGCAACCTTACTAAGACAGTCTAAATAGCCCTACAATGCAGATAATGGCATTAGAATGGCAAAAGACTGTTTAGAATGTGTTTTTATTTCATAAGCGAATATCTTTTTACAAGTGCTAAATTTCAAGCCAGCAACCTTACTAAGACAGTCTAAATAGCCCTACAATGCAGATAATGGCATTAGAATGGCAAAACACTGTTTAGAATGTGTTTTTATTTCATAAGCGAATATCTTTTTACAAGTGCTAAATTTCAAGCCAGCAACCTTACTAAGACAGTCTAAATAGCCCTTCAATGCAGATAATGGCATTAGAATGGCAAAAGACTGTTTAGAATGTGTTTTTATTTCATAAGCGAATATCTTTTTACAAGTGCTAAATTTCAAGCCAGCAACCTTACTAAGACAGTCTAAATAGCCCTACAATGCAGATAATGGCATTAGAATGGCAAAAGACTGTTTAGAATGTGTTTTTATTTCATAAGCGAATATCTTTTTACAAGTGCTAAATTTCAAGCCTGCAACCTTACTATAGCCCTACAATGCAGATAATGGCATTAGAATGGCAAAAGACTGTTTAGAATGTGTTTTTATTTCATAAGCGAATATCTTTTTACAAGTGCTAAATTTCAAGCCAGCAACCTTACTAAGACAGTCTAAATAGCCCTACAATGCAGATAATGGCATTAGAATGGCAAAAGACTGTTTAGAATGTGTTTTTATTTCATAAGCGAATATCTTTTTACAAGTGCTAAATGTCAAGCCTGCAACCTTACTATAGCCCTACAATGCAGATAATGGCATTAGAATGGCAAAAGACTGTTTAGAATGAGTTTTTATTTCATAAGCGAATATCTTTTTACAAGTGCTAAATTTCAAGCCAGCAACCTTACTAAGACAGTCTAAATAGCCCTTCAATGCAGATAATGGCATTAGAATGGCAAAAGACTGTTTAGAATGTGTTTTTATTTCATAAGCGAATATCTTTTTACAAGTGCTAAATTTCAAGCCAGCAACCTTACTAAGACAGTCTAAATAGCCCTACAATGCAGATAATGGCATTAGAATGGCAAAAGACTGTTTAGAATGTGTTTTTATTTCATAAGCGAATATCTTTTTACAAGTGCTAAATTTCAAGCCAGCAACCTTACTAAGACAGTCTAAATAGCCCTTCAATGCAGATAATGGCATTAGAATGGCAAAAGACTGTTTAGAATGTGTTTTTATTTCATAAGCGAATATCTTTTTACAAGTGCTAAATTTCAAGCCAGCAACCTTACTAAGACAGTCTAAATAGCCCTACAATGCAGATAATGGCATTAGAATGGCAAAAGACTGTTTAGAATGTGTTTTTATTTCATAAGCGAATATCTTTTTACAAGTGCTAAATTTCAAGCCAGCAACCTTACTAAGACAGTCTAAATAGCCCTACAATGCAGATAATGGCATTAGAATGGCAAAACACTGTTTAGAATGTGTTTTTATTTCATAAGCGAATATCTTTTTACAAGTGCTAAATTTCAAGCCAGCAACCTTACTAAGACAGTCTAAATAGCCCTTCAATGCAGATAATGGCATTAGAATGGCAAAAGACTGTTTAGAATGTGTTTTTATTTCATAAGCGAATATCTTTTTACAAGTGCTAAATTTCAAGCCAGCAACCTTACTAAGACAGTCTAAATAGCCCTACAATGCAGATAATGGCATTAGAATGGCAAAAGACTGTTTAGAATGTGTTTTTATTTCATAAGCGAATATCTTTTTACAAGTGCTAAATTTCAAGCCAGCAACCTTACTATAGCCCTACAATGCAGATAATGGCATTAGAATGGCAAAACACTGTTTAGAATGTGTTTTTATTTCATAAGCGAATATCTTTTTACAAGTGCTAAATTTCAAGCCAGCAACCTTACTAAGACAGTCTAAATAGCCCTACAATGCAGATAATGGCATTAGAATGGCAAAAGACTGTTTAGAATGTGTTTTTATTTCATAAGCGAATATCTTTTTACAAGTGCTAAATTTCAAGCCAGCAACCTTACTAAGACAGTCTAAATAGCCCTACAATGCAGATAATGGCATTAGAATGGCAAAAGACTGTTTAGAATGTGTTTTTATTTCATAAGCGAATATCTTTTTACAAGTGCTAAATTTCAAGCCTGCAACCTTACTATAGCCCTACAATGCAGATAATGGCATTAGAATGGCAAAACACTGTTTAGAATGTGTTTTTATTTCATAAGCGAATATCTTTTTACAAGTGCTAAATTTCAAGCCAGCAACCTTACTAAGACAGTCTAAATAGCCCTTCAATGCAGATAATGGCATTAGAATGGCAAAAGACTGTTTAGAATGTGTTTTTATTTCATAAGCGAATATCTTTTTACAAGTGCTAAATTTCAAGCCAGCAACCTTACTAAGACAGTCTAAATAGCCCTACAATGCAGATAATGGCATTAGAATGGCAAAAGACTGTTTAGAATGTGTTTTTATTTCATAAGCGAATATCTTTTTACAAGTGCTAAATTTCAAGCCAGCAACCTTACTAAGACAGTCTAAATAGCCCTTCAATGCAGATAATGGCATTAGAATGGCAAAAGACTGTTTAGAATGTGTTTTTATTTCATAAGCGAATATCTTTTTACAAGTGCTAAATTTCAAGCCAGCAACCTTACTAAGACAGTCTAAATAGCCCTACAATGCAGATAATGGCATTAGAATGGCAAAAGACTGTTTAGAATGTGTTTTTATTTCATAAGCGAATATCTTTTTACAAGTGCTAAATATCAAGCCTGCAACCTTACTATAGCCCTACAATGCAGATAATGGCATTAGAATGGCAAAAGACTGTTTAGAATGTGTTTTTATTTCATAAGCGAATATCTTTTTACAAGTGCTAAATTTCAAGCCAGCAACCTTACTAAGACAGTCTAAATAGCCCTTCAATGCAGATAATGGCATTAGAATGGCAAAAGACTGTTTAGAATGTGTTTTTATTTCATAAGCGAATATCTTTTTACAAGTGCTAAATTTCAAGCCAGCAACCTTACTAAGACAGTCTAAATAGCCCTACAATGCAGATAATGGCATTAGAATGGCAAAAGACTGTTTAGAATGTGTTTTTATTTCATAAGCGAATATCTTTTTACAAGTGCTAAATTTCAAGCCAGCAACCTTACTAAGACAGTCTAAATAGCCCTACAATGCAGATAATGGCATTAGAATGGCAAAAGACTGTTTAGAATGTGTTTTTATTTCATAAGCGAATATCTTTTTACAAGTGCTAAATTTCAAGCCAGCAACCTTACTAAGACAGTCTAAATAGCCCTACAATGCAGATAATGGCATTAGAATGGCAAAACACTGTTTAGAATGTGTTTTTATTTCATAAGCGAATATCTTTTTACAAGTGCTAAATTTCAAGCCAGCAACCTTACTAAGACAGTCTAAATAGCCCTACAATGCAGATAATGGCATTAGAATGGCAAAAGACTGTTTAGAATGTGTTTTTATTTCATAAGCGAATATCTTTTTACAAGTGCTAAATTTCAAGCCAGCAACCTTACTAAGACAGTCTAAATAGCCCTACAATGCAGATAATGGCATTAGAATGGCAAAAGACTGTTTAGAATGTGTTTTTATTTCATAAGCGAATATCTTTTTACAAGTGCTAAATTTCAAGCCAGCAACCTTACTAAGACAGTCTAAATAGCCCTTCAATGCAGATAATGGCATTAGAATGGCAAAAGACTGTTTAGAATGTGTTTTTATTTCATAAGCGAATATCTTTTTACAAGTGCTAAATTTCAAGCCAGCAACCTTACTAAGACAGTCTAAATAGCCCTACAATGCAGATAATGGCATTAGAATGGCAAAAGACTGTTTAGAATGTGTTTTTATTTCATAAGCGAATATCTTTTTACAAGTGCTAAATTTCAAGCCAGCAACCTTACTAAGACAGTCTAAATAGCCCTACAATGCAGATAATGGCATTAGAATGGCAAAACACTGTTTAGAATGTGTTTTTATTTCATAAGCGAATATCTTTTTACAAGTGCTAAATTTCAAGCCAGCAACCTTACTAAGACAGTCTAAATAGCCCTTCAATGCAGATAATGGCATTAGAATGGCAAAAGACTGTTTAGAATGTGTTTTTATTTCATAAGCGAATATCTTTTTACAAGTGCTAAATTTCAAGCCAGCAACCTTACTAAGACAGTCTAAATAGCCCTACAATGCAGATAATGGCATTAGAATGGCAAAAGACTGTTTAGAATGTGTTTTTATTTCATAAGCTAATATCTTTTTACAAGTGCTAAATTTCAAGCCTGCAACCTTACTATAGCCCTACAATGCAGATAATGGCATTAGAATGGCAAAAGACTGTTTAGAATGTGTTTTTATTTCATAAGCGAATATCTTTTTACAAGTGCTAAATTTCAAGCCAGCAACCTTACTAAGACAGTCTAAATAGCCCTACAATGCAGATAATGGCATTAGAATGGCAAAAGACTGTTTAGAATGTGTTTTTATTTCATAAGCGAATATCTTTTTACAAGTGCTAAATGTCAAGCCTGCAACCTTACTATAGCCCTACAATGCAGATAATGGCATTAGAATGGCAAAAGACTGTTTAGAATGTGTTTTTATTTCATAAGCGAATATCTTTTTACAAGTGCTAAATGTCAAGCCTGCAACCTTACTATAGCCCTACAATGCAGATAATGGCATTAGAATGGCAAAAGACTGTTTAGAATGTGTTTTTATTTCATAAGCGAATATCTTTTTACAAGTGCTAAATTTCAAGCCAGCAACCTTACTAAGACAGTCTAAATAGCCCTACAATGCAGATAATGGCATTAGAATGGCAAAAGACTGTTTAGAATGTGTTTTTATTTCATAAGCGAATATCTTTTTACAAGTGCTAAATTTCAAGCCAGCAACCTTACTAAGACAGTCTAAATAGCCCTACAATGCAGATAATGGCATTAGAATGGCAAAACACTGTTTAGAATGTGTTTTTATTTCATAAGCGAATATCTTTTTACAAGTGCTAAATTTCAAGCCAGCAACCTTACTAAGACAGTCTAAATAGCCCTACAATGCAGATAATGGCATTAGAATGGCAAAACACTGTTTAGAATGTGTTTTTATTTCATAAGCGAATATCTTTTTACAAGTGCTAAATTTCAAGCCAGCAACCTTACTAAGACAGTCTAAATAGCCCTTCAATGCAGATAATGGCATTAGAATGGCAAAAGACTGTTTAGAATGTGTTTTTATTTCATAAGCGAATATCTTTTTACAAGTGCTAAATTTCAAGCCAGCAACCTTACTAAGACAGTCTAAATAGCCCTACAATGCAGATAATGGCATTAGAATGGCAAAAGACTGTTTAGAATGTGTTTTTATTTCATAAGCGAATATCTTTTTACAAGTGCTAAATTTCAAGCCAGCAACCTTACTAAGACAGTCTAAATAGCCCTTCAATGCAGATAATGGCATTAGAATGGCAAAAGACTGTTTAGAATGTGTTTTTATTTCATAAGCGAATATCTTTTTACAAGTGCTAAATTTCAAGCCAGCAACCTTACTAAGACAGTCTAAATAGCCCTACAATGCAGATAATGGCATTAGAATGGCAAAAGACTGTTTAGAATGTGTTTTTATTTCATAAGCGAATATCTTTTTACAAGTGCTAAATTTCAAGCCAGCAACCTTACTAAGACAGTCTAAATAGCCCTTCAATGCAGATAATGGCATTAGAATGGCAAAAGACTGTTTAGAATGTGTTTTTATTTCATAAGCGAATATCTTTTTACAAGTGCTAAATTTCAAGCCAGCAACCTTACTAAGACAGTCTAAATAGCCCTACAATGCAGATAATGGCATTAGAATGGCAAAAGACTGTTTAGAATGTGTTTTTATTTCATAAGCGAATATCTTTTTACAAGTGCTAAATTTCAAGCCAGCAACCTTACTAAGACAGTCTAAATAGCCCTACAATGCAGATAATGGCATTAGAATGGCAAAACACTGTTTAGAATGTGTTTTTATTTCATAAGCGAATATCTTTTTACAAGTGCTAAATTTCAAGCCAGCAACCTTACTAAGACAGTCTAAATAGCCCTTCAATGCAGATAATGGCATTAGAATGGCAAAAGACTGTTTAGAATGTGTTTTTATTTCATAAGCGAATATCTTTTTACAAGTGCTAAATTTCAAGCCAGCAACCTTACTAAGACAGTCTAAATAGCCCTACAATGCAGATAATGGCATTAGAATGGCAAAAGACTGTTTAGAATGTGTTTTTATTTCATAAGCTAATATCTTTTTACAAGTGCTAAATTTCAAGCCTGCAACCTTACTATAGCCCTACAATGCAGATAATGGCATTAGAATGGCAAAAGACTGTTTAGAATGTGTTTTTATTTCATAAGCGAATATCTTTTTACAAGTGCTAAATTTCAAGCCAGCAACCTTACTAAGACAGTCTAAATAGCCCTACAATGCAGATAATGGCATTAGAATGGCAAAAGACTGTTTAGAATGTGTTTTTATTTCATAAGCGAATATCTTTTTACAAGTGCTAAATGTCAAGCCTGCAACCTTACTATAGCCCTACAATGCAGATAATGGCATTAGAATGGCAAAAGACTGTTTAGAATGTGTTTTTATTTCATAAGCGAATATCTTTTTACAAGTGCTAAATGTCAAGCCTGCAACCTTACTATAGCCCTACAATGCAGATAATGGCATTAGAATGGCAAAAGACTGTTTAGAATGTGTTTTTATTTCATAAGCGAATATCTTTTTACAAGTGCTAAATTTCAAGCCAGCAACCTTACTAAGACAGTCTAAATAGCCCTACAATGCAGATAATGGCATTAGAATGGCAAAAGACTGTTTAGAATGTGTTTTTATTTCATAAGCGAATATCTTTTTACAAGTGCTAAATTTCAAGCCAGCAACCTTACTAAGACAGTCTAAATAGCCCTACAATGCAGATAATGGCATTAGAATGGCAAAACACTGTTTAGAATGTGTTTTTATTTCATAAGCGAATATCTTTTTACAAGTGCTAAATTTCAAGCCAGCAACCTTACTAAGACAGTCTAAATAGCCCTTCAATGCAGATAATGGCATTAGAATGGCAAAAGACTGTTTAGAATGTGTTTTTATTTCATAAGCGAATATCTTTTTACAAGTGCTAAATTTCAAGCCAGCAACCTTACTAAGACAGTCTAAATAGCCCTACAATGCAGATAATGGCATTAGAATGGCAAAAGACTGTTTAGAATGTGTTTTTATTTCATAAGCGAATATCTTTTTACAAGTGCTAAATTTCAAGCCTGCAACCTTACTATAGCCCTACAATGCAGATAATGGCATTAGAATGGCAAAAGACTGTTTAGAATGTGTTTTTATTTCATAAGCGAATATCTTTTTACAAGTGCTAAATTTCAAGCCAGCAACCTTACTAAGACAGTCTAAATAGCCCTACAATGCAGATAATGGCATTAGAATGGCAAAAGACTGTTTAGAATGTGTTTTTATTTCATAAGCGAATATCTTTTTACAAGTGCTAAATGTCAAGCCTGCAACCTTACTATAGCCCTACAATGCAGATAATGGCATTAGAATGGCAAAAGACTGTTTAGAATGTGTTTTTATTTCATAAGCGAATATCTTTTTACAAGTGCTAAATTTCAAGCCAGCAACCTTACTAAGACAGTCTAAATAGCCCTTCAATGCAGATAATGGCATTAGAATGGCAAAAGACTGTTTAGAATGTGTTTTTATTTCATAAGCGAATATCTTTTTACAAGTGCTAAATTTCAAGCCAGCAACCTTACTAAGACAGTCTAAATAGCCCTACAATGCAGATAATGGCATTAGAATGGCAAAAGACTGTTTAGAATGTGTTTTTATTTCATAAGCGAATATCTTTTTACAAGTGCTAAATTTCAAGCCAGCAACCTTACTAAGACAGTCTAAATAGCCCTTCAATGCAGATAATGGCATTAGAATGGCAAAAGACTGTTTAGAATGTGTTTTTATTTCATAAGCGAATATCTTTTTACAAGTGCTAAATTTCAAGCCAGCAACCTTACTAAGACAGTCTAAATAGCCCTACAATGCAGATAATGGCATTAGAATGGCAAAAGACTGTTTAGAATGTGTTTTTATTTCATAAGCGAATATCTTTTTACAAGTGCTAAATTTCAAGCCAGCAACCTTACTAAGACAGTCTAAATAGCCCTACAATGCAGATAATGGCATTAGAATGGCAAAACACTGTTTAGAATGTGTTTTTATTTCATAAGCGAATATCTTTTTACAAGTGCTAAATTTCAAGCCAGCAACCTTACTAAGACAGTCTAAATAGCCCTTCAATGCAGATAATGGCATTAGAATGGCAAAAGACTGTTTAGAATGTGTTTTTATTTCATAAGCGAATATCTTTTTACAAGTGCTAAATTTCAAGCCAGCAACCTTACTAAGACAGTCTAAATAGCCCTACAATGCAGATAATGGCATTAGAATGGCAAAAGACTGTTTAGAATGTGTTTTTATTTCATAAGCGAATATCTTTTTACAAGTGCTAAATTTCAAGCCAGCAACCTTACTATAGCCCTACAATGCAGATAATGGCATTAGAATGGCAAAACACTGTTTAGAATGTGTTTTTATTTCATAAGCGAATATCTTTTTACAAGTGCTAAATTTCAAGCCAGCAACCTTACTAAGACAGTCTAAATAGCCCTACAATGCAGATAATGGCATTAGAATGGCAAAAGACTGTTTAGAATGTGTTTTTATTTCATAAGCGAATATCTTTTTACAAGTGCTAAATTTCAAGCCAGCAACCTTACTAAGACAGTCTAAATAGCCCTACAATGCAGATAATGGCATTAGAATGGCAAAAGACTGTTTAGAATGTGTTTTTATTTCATAAGCGAATATCTTTTTACAAGTGCTAAATTTCAAGCCTGCAACCTTACTATAGCCCTACAATGCAGATAATGGCATTAGAATGGCAAAACACTGTTTAGAATGTGTTTTTATTTCATAAGCGAATATCTTTTTACAAGTGCTAAATTTCAAGCCAGCAACCTTACTAAGACAGTCTAAATAGCCCTTCAATGCAGATAATGGCATTAGAATGGCAAAAGACTGTTTAGAATGTGTTTTTATTTCATAAGCGAATATCTTTTTACAAGTGCTAAATTTCAAGCCAGCAACCTTACTAAGACAGTCTAAATAGCCCTACAATGCAGATAATGGCATTAGAATGGCAAAAGACTGTTTAGAATGTGTTTTTATTTCATAAGCGAATATCTTTTTACAAGTGCTAAATTTCAAGCCAGCAACCTTACTAAGACAGTCTAAATAGCCCTTCAATGCAGATAATGGCATTAGAATGGCAAAAGACTGTTTAGAATGTGTTTTTATTTCATAAGCGAATATCTTTTTACAAGTGCTAAATTTCAAGCCAGCAACCTTACTAAGACAGTCTAAATAGCCCTACAATGCAGATAATGGCATTAGAATGGCAAAAGACTGTTTAGAATGTGTTTTTATTTCATAAGCGAATATCTTTTTACAAGTGCTAAATATCAAGCCTGCAACCTTACTATAGCCCTACAATGCAGATAATGGCATTAGAATGGCAAAAGACTGTTTAGAATGTGTTTTTATTTCATAAGCGAATATCTTTTTACAAGTGCTAAATTTCAAGCCAGCAACCTTACTAAGACAGTCTAAATAGCCCTTCAATGCAGATAATGGCATTAGAATGGCAAAAGACTGTTTAGAATGTGTTTTTATTTCATAAGCGAATATCTTTTTACAAGTGCTAAATTTCAAGCCAGCAACCTTACTAAGACAGTCTAAATAGCCCTACAATGCAGATAATGGCATTAGAATGGCAAAAGACTGTTTAGAATGTGTTTTTATTTCATAAGCGAATATCTTTTTACAAGTGCTAAATTTCAAGCCAGCAACCTTACTAAGACAGTCTAAATAGCCCTACAATGCAGATAATGGCATTAGAATGGCAAAAGACTGTTTAGAATGTGTTTTTATTTCATAAGCGAATATCTTTTTACAAGTGCTAAATTTCAAGCCAGCAACCTTACTAAGACAGTCTAAATAGCCCTACAATGCAGATAATGGCATTAGAATGGCAAAACACTGTTTAGAATGTGTTTTTATTTCATAAGCGAATATCTTTTTACAAGTGCTAAATTTCAAGCCAGCAACCTTACTAAGACAGTCTAAATAGCCCTACAATGCAGATAATGGCATTAGAATGGCAAAAGACTGTTTAGAATGTGTTTTTATTTCATAAGCGAATATCTTTTTACAAGTGCTAAATTTCAAGCCAGCAACCTTACTAAGACAGTCTAAATAGCCCTACAATGCAGATAATGGCATTAGAATGGCAAAAGACTGTTTAGAATGTGTTTTTATTTCATAAGCGAATATCTTTTTACAAGTGCTAAATTTCAAGCCAGCAACCTTACTAAGACAGTCTAAATAGCCCTTCAATGCAGATAATGGCATTAGAATGGCAAAAGACTGTTTAGAATGTGTTTTTATTTCATAAGCGAATATCTTTTTACAAGTGCTAAATTTCAAGCCAGCAACCTTACTAAGACAGTCTAAATAGCCCTACAATGCAGATAATGGCATTAGAATGGCAAAAGACTGTTTAGAATGTGTTTTTATTTCATAAGCGAATATCTTTTTACAAGTGCTAAATTTCAAGCCAGCAACCTTACTAAGACAGTCTAAATAGCCCTACAATGCAGATAATGGCATTAGAATGGCAAAACACTGTTTAGAATGTGTTTTTATTTCATAAGCGAATATCTTTTTACAAGTGCTAAATTTCAAGCCAGCAACCTTACTAAGACAGTCTAAATAGCCCTTCAATGCAGATAATGGCATTAGAATGGCAAAAGACTGTTTAGAATGTGTTTTTATTTCATAAGCGAATATCTTTTTACAAGTGCTAAATTTCAAGCCAGCAACCTTACTAAGACAGTCTAAATAGCCCTACAATGCAGATAATGGCATTAGAATGGCAAAAGACTGTTTAGAATGTGTTTTTATTTCATAAGCTAATATCTTTTTACAAGTGCTAAATTTCAAGCCTGCAACCTTACTATAGCCCTACAATGCAGATAATGGCATTAGAATGGCAAAAGACTGTTTAGAATGTGTTTTTATTTCATAAGCGAATATCTTTTTACAAGTGCTAAATTTCAAGCCAGCAACCTTACTAAGACAGTCTAAATAGCCCTACAATGCAGATAATGGCATTAGAATGGCAAAAGACTGTTTAGAATGTGTTTTTATTTCATAAGCGAATATCTTTTTACAAGTGCTAAATGTCAAGCCTGCAACCTTACTATAGCCCTACAATGCAGATAATGGCATTAGAATGGCAAAAGACTGTTTAGAATGTGTTTTTATTTCATAAGCGAATATCTTTTTACAAGTGCTAAATGTCAAGCCTGCAACCTTACTATAGCCCTACAATGCAGATAATGGCATTAGAATGGCAAAAGACTGTTTAGAATGTGTTTTTATTTCATAAGCGAATATCTTTTTACAAGTGCTAAATTTCAAGCCAGCAACCTTACTAAGACAGTCTAAATAGCCCTACAATGCAGATAATGGCATTAGAATGGCAAAAGACTGTTTAGAATGTGTTTTTATTTCATAAGCGAATATCTTTTTACAAGTGCTAAATTTCAAGCCAGCAACCTTACTAAGACAGTCTAAATAGCCCTACAATGCAGATAATGGCATTAGAATGGCAAAACACTGTTTAGAATGTGTTTTTATTTCATAAGCGAATATCTTTTTACAAGTGCTAAATTTCAAGCCAGCAACCTTACTAAGACAGTCTAAATAGCCCTTCAATGCAGATAATGGCATTAGAATGGCAAAAGACTGTTTAGAATGTGTTTTTATTTCATAAGCGAATATCTTTTTACAAGTGCTAAATTTCAAGCCAGCAACCTTACTAAGACAGTCTAAATAGCCCTACAATGCAGATAATGGCATTAGAATGGCAAAAGACTGTTTAGAATGTGTTTTTATTTCATAAGCGAATATCTTTTTACAAGTGCTAAATTTCAAGCCTGCAACCTTACTATAGCCCTACAATGCAGATAATGGCATTAGAATGGCAAAAGACTGTTTAGAATGTGTTTTTATTTCATAAGCGAATATCTTTTTACAAGTGCTAAATTTCAAGCCAGCAACCTTACTAAGACAGTCTAAATAGCCCTACAATGCAGATAATGGCATTAGAATGGCAAAAGACTGTTTAGAATGTGTTTTTATTTCATAAGCGAATATCTTTTTACAAGTGCTAAATGTCAAGCCTGCAACCTTACTATAGCCCTACAATGCAGATAATGGCATTAGAATGGCAAAAGACTGTTTAGAATGTGTTTTTATTTCATAAGCGAATATCTTTTTACAAGTGCTAAATTTCAAGCCAGCAACCTTACTAAGACAGTCTAAATAGCCCTTCAATGCAGATAATGGCATTAGAATGGCAAAAGACTGTTTAGAATGTGTTTTTATTTCATAAGCGAATATCTTTTTACAAGTGCTAAATTTCAAGCCAGCAACCTTACTAAGACAGTCTAAATAGCCCTACAATGCAGATAATGGCATTAGAATGGCAAAAGACTGTTTAGAATGTGTTTTTATTTCATAAGCGAATATCTTTTTACAAGTGCTAAATTTCAAGCCAGCAACCTTACTAAGACAGTCTAAATAGCCCTTCAATGCAGATAATGGCATTAGAATGGCAAAAGACTGTTTAGAATGTGTTTTTATTTCATAAGCGAATATCTTTTTACAAGTGCTAAATTTCAAGCCAGCAACCTTACTAAGACAGTCTAAATAGCCCTACAATGCAGATAATGGCATTAGAATGGCAAAAGACTGTTTAGAATGTGTTTTTATTTCATAAGCGAATATCTTTTTACAAGTGCTAAATTTCAAGCCAGCAACCTTACTAAGACAGTCTAAATAGCCCTACAATGCAGATAATGGCATTAGAATGGCAAAACACTGTTTAGAATGTGTTTTTATTTCATAAGCGAATATCTTTTTACAAGTGCTAAATTTCAAGCCAGCAACCTTACTAAGACAGTCTAAATAGCCCTTCAATGCAGATAATGGCATTAGAATGGCAAAAGACTGTTTAGAATGTGTTTTTATTTCATAAGCGAATATCTTTTTACAAGTGCTAAATTTCAAGCCAGCAACCTTACTAAGACAGTCTAAATAGCCCTACAATGCAGATAATGGCATTAGAATGGCAAAAGACTGTTTAGAATGTGTTTTTATTTCATAAGCGAATATCTTTTTACAAGTGCTAAATTTCAAGCCAGCAACCTTACTATAGCCCTACAATGCAGATAATGGCATTAGAATGGCAAAACACTGTTTAGAATGTGTTTTTATTTCATAAGCGAATATCTTTTTACAAGTGCTAAATTTCAAGCCAGCAACCTTACTAAGACAGTCTAAATAGCCCTACAATGCAGATAATGGCATTAGAATGGCAAAAGACTGTTTAGAATGTGTTTTTATTTCATAAGCGAATATCTTTTTACAAGTGCTAAATTTCAAGCCAGCAACCTTACTAAGACAGTCTAAATAGCCCTACAATGCAGATAATGGCATTAGAATGGCAAAAGACTGTTTAGAATGTGTTTTTATTTCATAAGCGAATATCTTTTTACAAGTGCTAAATTTCAAGCCTGCAACCTTACTATAGCCCTACAATGCAGATAATGGCATTAGAATGGCAAAACACTGTTTAGAATGTGTTTTTATTTCATAAGCGAATATCTTTTTACAAGTGCTAAATTTCAAGCCAGCAACCTTACTAAGACAGTCTAAATAGCCCTTCAATGCAGATAATGGCATTAGAATGGCAAAAGACTGTTTAGAATGTGTTTTTATTTCATAAGCGAATATCTTTTTACAAGTGCTAAATTTCAAGCCAGCAACCTTACTAAGACAGTCTAAATAGCCCTACAATGCAGATAATGGCATTAGAATGGCAAAAGACTGTTTAGAATGTGTTTTTATTTCATAAGCGAATATCTTTTTACAAGTGCTAAATTTCAAGCCAGCAACCTTACTAAGACAGTCTAAATAGCCCTTCAATGCAGATAATGGCATTAGAATGGCAAAAGACTGTTTAGAATGTGTTTTTATTTCATAAGCGAATATCTTTTTACAAGTGCTAAATTTCAAGCCAGCAACCTTACTAAGACAGTCTAAATAGCCCTACAATGCAGATAATGGCATTAGAATGGCAAAAGACTGTTTAGAATGTGTTTTTATTTCATAAGCGAATATCTTTTTACAAGTGCTAAATATCAAGCCTGCAACCTTACTATAGCCCTACAATGCAGATAATGGCATTAGAATGGCAAAAGACTGTTTAGAATGTGTTTTTATTTCATAAGCGAATATCTTTTTACAAGTGCTAAATTTCAAGCCAGCAACCTTACTAAGACAGTCTAAATAGCCCTACAATGCAGATAATGGCATTAGAATGGCAAAAGACTGTTTAGAATGTGTTTTTATTTCATAAGCGAATATCTTTTTACAAGTGCTAAATTTCAAGCCAGCAACCTTACTAAGACAGTCTAAATAGCCCTACAATGCAGATAATGGCATTAGAATGGCAAAACACTGTTTAGAATGTGTTTTTATTTCATAAGCGAATATCTTTTTACAAGTGCTAAATTTCAAGCCAGCAACCTTACTAAGACAGTCTAAATAGCCCTACAATGCAGATAATGGCATTAGAATGGCAAAAGACTGTTTAGAATGTGTTTTTATTTCATAAGCGAATATCTTTTTACAAGTGCTAAATTTCAAGCCAGCAACCTTACTAAGACAGTCTAAATAGCCCTACAATGCAGATAATGGCATTAGAATGGCAAAAGACTGTTTAGAATGTGTTTTTATTTCATAAGCGAATATCTTTTTACAAGTGCTAAATTTCAAGCCAGCAACCTTACTAAGACAGTCTAAATAGCCCTACAATGCAGATAATGGCTTTAGAATGGCAAAAGACTGTTTAGAATGTGTTTTTATTTCATAAGCGAATATCTTTTTACAAGTGCTAAATTTCAAGCCAGCAACCTTACTAAGACAGTCTAAATAGCCCTTCAATGCAGATAATGGCATTAGAATGGCAAAAGACTGTTTAGAATGTGTTTTTATTTCATAAGCGAATATCTTTTTACAAGTGCTAAATTTCAAGCCAGCAACCTTACTAAGACAGTCTAAATAGCCCTACAATGCAGATAATGGCATTAGAATGGCAAAAGACTGTTTAGAATGTGTTTTTATTTCATAAGCGAATATCTTTTTACAAGTGCTAAATTTCAAGCCTGCAACCTTACTATAGCCCTACAATGCAGATAATGGCATTAGAATGGCAAAACACTGTTTAGAATGTGTTTTTATTTCATAAGCGAATATCTTTTTACAAGTGCTAAATTTCAAGCCAGCAACCTTACTAAGACAGTCTAAATAGCCCTACAATGCAGATAATGGCATTAGAATGGCAAAACACTGTTTAGAATGTGTTTTTATTTCATAAGCGAATATCTTTTTACAAGTGCTAAATTTCAAGCCAGCAACCTTACTAAGACAGTCTAAATAGACCTACAATGCAGATAATGGCATTAGAATGGCAAAAGACTGTTTAGAATGTGTTTTTATTTCATAAGCGAATATCTTTTTACAAGTGCTAAATTTCAAGCCAGCAACCTTACTAAGACAGTCTAAATAGCCCTACAATGCAGATAATGGCATTAGAATGGCAAAAGACTGTTTAGAATGTGTTTTTATTTCATAAGCGAATATCTTTTTACAAGTGCTAAATTTCAAGCCAGCAACCTTACTAAGACAGTCTAAATAGCCCTACAATGCAGATAATGGCATTAGAATGGCAAAACACTGTTTAGAATGTGTTTTTATTTCATAAGCGAATATCTTTTTACAAGTGCTAAATTTCAAGCCAGCAACCTTACTAAGACAGTCTAAATAGCCCTTCAATGCAGATAATGGCATTAGAATGGCAAAAGACTGTTTAGAATGTGTTTTTATTTCATAAGCGAATATCTTTTTACAAGTGCTAAATTTCAAGCCAGCAACCTTACTAAGACAGTCTAAATAGCCCTACAATGCAGATAATGGCATTAGAATGGCAAAAGACTGTTTAGAATGTGTTTTTATTTCATAAGCGAATATCTTTTTACAAGTGCTAAATTTCAAGCCAGCAACCTTACTAAGACAGTCTAAATAGCCCTACAATGCAGATAATGGCATTAGAATGGCAAAAGACTGTTTAGAATGTGTTTTTATTTCATAAGCGAATATCTTTTTACAAGTGCTAAATTTCAAGCCAGCAACCTTACTAAGACAGTCTAAATAGCCCTACAATGCAGATAATGGCATTAGAATGGCAAAACACTGTTTAGAATGTGTTTTTATTTCATAAGCGAATATCTTTTTACAAGTGCTAAATTTCAAGCCAGCAACCTTACTAAGACAGTCTAAATAGCCCTACAATGCAGATAATGGCATTAGAATGGCAAAAGACTGTTTAGAATGTGTTTTTATTTCATAAGCGAATATCTTTTTACAAGTGCTAAATTTCAAGCCAGCAACCTTACTAAGACAGTCTAAATAGCCCTACAATGCAGATAATGGCATTAGAATGGCAAAAGACTGTTTAGAATGTGTTTTTATTTCATAAGCGAATATCTTTTTACAAGTGCTAAATTTCAAGCCAGCAACCTTACTAAGACAGTCTAAATAGCCCTACAATGCAGATAATGGCTTTAGAATGGCAAAAGACTGTTTAGAATGTGTTTTTATTTCATAAGCGAATATCTTTTTACAAGTGCTAAATTTCAAGCCAGCAACCTTACTAAGACAGTCTAAATAGCCCTTCAATGCAGATAATGGCATTAGAATGGCAAAAGACTGTTTAGAATGTGTTTTTATTTCATAAGCGAATATCTTTTTACAAGTGCTAAATTTCAAGCCAGCAACCTTACTAAGACAGTCTAAATAGCCCTACAATGCAGATAATGGCATTAGAATGGCAAAAGACTGTTTAGAATGTGTTTTTATTTCATAAGCGAATATCTTTTTACAAGTGCTAAATTTCAAGCCTGCAACCTTACTATAGCCCTACAATGCAGATAATGGCATTAGAATGGCAAAACACTGTTTAGAATGTGTTTTTATTTCATAAGCGAATATCTTTTTACAAGTGCTAAATTTCAAGCCAGCAACCTTACTAAGACAGTCTAAATAGCCCTACAATGCAGATAATGGCATTAGAATGGCAAAACACTGTTTAGAATGTGTTTTTATTTCATAAGCGAATATCTTTTTACAAGTGCTAAATTTCAAGCCAGCAACCTTACTAAGACAGTCTAAATAGACCTACAATGCAGATAATGGCATTAGAATGGCAAAAGACTGTTTAGAATGTGTTTTTATTTCATAAGCGAATATCTTTTTACAAGTGCTAAATTTCAAGCCAGCAACCTTACTAAGACAGTCTAAATAGCCCTACAATGCAGATAATGGCATTAGAATGGCAAAAGACTGTTTAGAATGTGTTTTTATTTCATAAGCGAATATCTTTTTACAAGTGCTAAATTTCAAGCCAGCAACCTTACTAAGACAGTCTAAATAGCCCTACAATGCAGATAATGGCATTAGAATGGCAAAACACTGTTTAGAATGTGTTTTTATTTCATAAGCGAATATCTTTTTACAAGTGCTAAATTTCAAGCCAGCAACCTTACTAAGACAGTCTAAATAGCCCTTCAATGCAGATAATGGCATTAGAATGGCAAAAGACTGTTTAGAATGTGTTTTTATTTCATAAGCGAATATCTTTTTACAAGTGCTAAATTTCAAGCCAGCAACCTTACTAAGACAGTCTAAATAGCCCTACAATGCAGATAATGGCATTAGAATGGCAAAAGACTGTTTAGAATGTGTTTTTATTTCATAAGCGAATATCTTTTTACAAGTGCTAAATTTCAAGCCTGCAACCTTACTATAGCCCTACAATGCAGATAATGGCATTAGAATGGCAAAAGACTGTTTAGAATGTGTTTTTATTTCATAAGCGAATATCTTTTTACAAGTGCTAAATTTCAAGCCAGCAACCTTACTAAGACAGTCTAAATAGCCCTACAATGCAGATAATGGCATTAGAATGGCAAAAGACTGTTTAGAATGTGTTTTTATTTCATAAGCGAATATCTTTTTACAAGTGCTAAATGTCAAGCCTGCAACCTTACTATAGCCCTACAATGCAGATAATGGCATTAGAATGGCAAAAGACTGTTTAGAATGTGTTTTTATTTCATAAGCGAATATCTTTTTACAAGTGCTAAATTTCAAGCCAGCAACCTTACTAAGACAGTCTAAATAGCCCTACAATGCAGATAATGGCATTAGAATGGCAAAAGACTGTTTAGAATGTGTTTTTATTTCATAAGCGAATATCTTTTTACAAGTGCTAAATTTCAAGCCAGCAACCTTACTAAGACAGTCTAAATAGCCCTTCAATGCAGATAATGGCATTAGAATGGCAAAAGACTGTTTAGAATGTGTTTTTATTTCATAAGCGAATATCTTTTTACAAGTGCTAAATTTCAAGCCAGCAACCTTACTAAGACAGTCTAAATAGCCCTACAATGCAGATAATGGCATTAGAATGGCAAAAGACTGTTTAGAATGTGTTTTTATTTCATAAGCGAATATCTTTTTACAAGTGCTAAATTTCAAGCCAGCAACCTTACTAAGACAGTCTAAATAGCCCTACAATGCAGATAATGGCATTAGAATGGCAAAAGACTGTTTAGAATGTGTTTTTATTTCATAAGCGAATATCTTTTTACAAGTGCTAAATTTCAAGCCAGCAACCTTACTAAGACAGTCTAAATAGCCCTACAATGCAGATAATGGCATTAGAATGGCAAAAGACTGTTTAGAATGTGTTTTTATTTCATAAGCGAATATCTTTTTACAAGTGCTAAATTTCAAGCCAGCAACCTTACTAAGACAGTCTAAATAGCCCTTCAATGCAGATAATGGCATTAGAATGGCAAAAGACTGTTTAGAATGTGTTTTTATTTCATAAGCGAATATCTTTTTACAAGTGCTAAATTTCAAGCCAGCAACCTTACTAAGACAGTCTAAATAGCCCTACAATGCAGATAATGGCATTAGAATGGCAAAAGACTGTTTAGAATGTGTTTTTATTTCATAAGCGAATATCTTTTTACAAGTGCTAAATTTCAAGCCTGCAACCTTACTATAGCCCTACAATGCAGATAATGGCATTAGAATGGCAAAAGACTGTTTAGAATGTGTTTTTATTTCATAAGCGAATATCTTTTTACAAGTGCTAAATTTCAAGCCAGCAACCTTACTAAGACAGTCTAAATAGCCCTACAATGCAGATAATGGCATTAGAATGGCAAAAGACTGTTTAGAATGTGTTTTTATTTCATAAGCGAATATCTTTTTACAAGTGCTAAATTTCAAGTCTGCAACCTTACTAAGACAGTCTAAATAGCCCTTCAATGCAGATAATGGCATTAGAATGGCAAAAGACTGTTTAGAATGTGTTTTTATTTCATAAGCGAATATCTTTTTACAAGTGCTAAATTTCAAGCCAGCAACCTTACTATAGCCCTACAATGCAGATAATGGCATTAGAATGGCAAAAGACTGTTTAGAATGTGTTTTTATTTCATAAGCGAATATCTTTTTACAAGTGCTAAATTTCAAGCCAGCAACCTTACTAAGACAGTCTAAATAGCCCTACAATGCAGATAATGGCATTAGAATGGCAAAAGACTGTTTAGAATGTGTTTTTATTTCATAAGCGAATATCTTTTTACAAGTGCTAAATTTCAAGCCAGCAACCTTACTAAGACAGTCTAAATAGCCCTACAATGCAGATAATGGCATTAGAATGGCAAAAGACTGTTTAGAATGTGTTTTTATTTCATAAGCGAATATCTTTTTACAAGTGCTAAATTTCAAGCCTGCAACCTTACTATAGCCCTACAATGCAGATAATGGCATTAGAATGGCAAAAGACTGTTTAGAATGTGTTTTTATTTCATAAGCGAATATCTTTTTACAAGTGCTAAATTTCAAGCCAGCAACCTTACTAAGACAGTCTAAATAGCCCTACAATGCAGATAATGGCATTAGAATGGCAAAAGACTGTTTAGAATGTGTTTTTATTTCATAAGCGAATATCTTTTTACAAGTGCTAAATTTCAAGCCAGCAACCTTACTAAGACAGTCTAAATAGCCCTACAATGCAGATAATGGCATTAGAATGGCAAAAGACTGTTTAGAATGTGTTTTTATTTCATAAGCGAATATCTTTTTACAAGTGCTAAATTTCAAGCCAGCAACCTTACTAAGACAGTCTAAATAGCCCTACAATGCAGATAATGGCATTAGAATGGCAAAAGACTGTTTAGAATGTGTTTTTATTTCATAAGCAAATATCTTTTTACAAGTGCTAAATTTCAAGCCTGCAACCTTACTATAGCCCTACAATGCAGATAATGGCATTAGAATGGCAAAAGACTGTTTAGAATGTGTTTTTATTTCATAAGCGAATATCTTTTTACAAGTGCTAAATTTCAAGCCAGCAACCTTACTAAGACAGTCTAAATAGCCCTACAATGCAGATAATGGCATTAGAATGGCAAAAGACTGTTTAGAATGTGTTTTTATTTCATAAGCGAATATCTTTTTACAAGTGCTAAATTTCAAGTCTGCAACCTTACTAAGACAGTCTAAATAGCCCTTCAATGCAGATAATGGCATTAGAATGGCAAAAGACTGTTTAGAATGTGTTTTTATTTCATAAGCGAATATCTTTTTACAAGTGCTAAATTTCAAGCCAGCAACCTTACTATAGCCCTACAATGCAGATAATGGCATTAGAATGGCAAAAGACTGTTTAGAATGTGTTTTTATTTCATAAGCGAATATCTTTTTACAAGTGCTAAATTTCAAGCCAGCAACCTTACTAAGACAGTCTAAATAGCCCTACAATGCAGATAATGGCATTAGAATGGCAAAAGACTGTTTAGAATGTGTTTTTATTTCATAAGCGAATATCTTTTTACAAGTGCTAAATTTCAAGCCAGCAACCTTACTAAGACAGTCTAAATAGCCCTACAATGCAGATAATGGCATTAGAATGGCAAAAGACTGTTTAGAATGTGTTTTTATTTCATAAGCGAATATCTTTTTACAAGTGCTAAATTTCAAGCCTGCAACCTTACTATAGCCCTACAATGCAGATAATGGCATTAGAATGGCAAAAGACTGTTTAGAATGTGTTTTTATTTCATAAGCGAATATCTTTTTACAAGTGCTAAATTTCAAGCCAGCAACCTTACTAAGACAGTCTAAATAGCCCTTAAATGCAGATAATGGCATTAGAATGGCAAAAGACTGTTTAGAATGTGTTTTTATTTCATAAGCGAATATCTTTTTACAAGTGCTAAATTTCAAGCCAGCAACCTTACTAAGACAGTCTAAATAGCCCTACAATGCAGATAATGGCATTAGAATGGCAAAAGACTGTTTAGAATGTGTTTTTATTTCATAAGCGAATATCTTTTTACAAGTGCTAAATTTCAAGCCAGCAACCTTACTAAGACTGTCTAAATAGCCCTTCAATGCAGATAATGGCATTAGAATGGCAAAAGACTGTTTAGAATGTGTTTTTATTTCATAAGCGAATATCTTTTTACAAGTGCTAAATTTCAAGCCAGCAACCTTACTAAGACAGTCTAAATAGCCCTACAATGCAGATAATGGCATTAGAATGGCAAAAGACTGTTTAGAATGTGTTTTTATTTCATAAGCGAATATCTTTTTACAAGTGCTAAATTTCAAGCCAGCAACCTTACTAAGACAGTCTAAATAGCCCTACAATGCAGATAATGGCATTAGAATGGCAAAACACTGTTTAGAATGTGTTTTTATTTCATAAGCGAATATCTTTTTACAAGTGCTAAATTTCAAGCCAGCAACCTTACTAAGACAGTCTAAATAGCCCTTCAATGCAGATAATGGCATTAGAATGGCAAAAGACTGTTTAGAATGTGTTTTTATTTCATAAGCGAATATCTTTTTACAAGTGCTAAATTTCAAGCCAGCAACCTTACTAAGACAGTCTAAATAGCCCTTCAATGCAGATAATGGCATTAGAATGGCAAAAGACTGTTTAGAATGTGTTTTTATTTCATAAGCGAATATCTTTTTACAAGTGCTAAATTTCAAGCCAGCAACCTTACTAAGACAGTCTAAATAGCCCTTCAATGCAGATAATGGCATTAGAATGGCAAAAGACTGTTTAGAATGTGTTTTTATTTCATAAGCGAATATCTTTTTACAAGTGCTAAATTTCAAGCCAGCAACCTTACTAAGACAGTCTAAATAGCCCTACAATGCAGATAATGGCATTAGAATGGCAAAAGACTGTTTAGAATGTGTTTTTATTTCATAAGCGAATATCTTTTTACAAGTGCTAAATTTCAAGCCAGCAACCTTACTAAGACAGTCTAAATAGCCCTTCAATGCAGATAATGGCATTAGAATGGCAAAAGACTGTTTAGAATGTGTTTTTATTTCATAAGCGAATATCTTTTTACAAGTGCTAAATTTCAAGCCAGCAACCTTACTAAGACAGTCTAAATAGCCCTACAATGCAGATAATGGCATTAGAATGGCAAAAGACTGTTTAGAATGTGTTTTTATTTCATAAGCGAATATCTTTTTACAAGTGCTAAATTTCAAGCCAGCAACCTTACTAAGACAGTCTAAATAGCCCTTCAATGCAGATAATGGCATTAGAATGGCAAAAGACTGTTTAGAATGTGTTTTTATTTCATAAGCGAATATCTTTTTACAAGTGCTAAATTTCAAGCCAGCAACCTTACTAAGACAGTCTAAATAGCCCTACAATGCAGATAATGGCATTAGAATGGCAAAAGACTGTTTAGAATGTGTTTTTATTTCATAAGCGAATATCTTTTTACAAGTGCTAAATTTCAAGCCAGCAACCTTACCAAGACAGTCTAAATAGCCCTTCAATGCAGATAATGGCATTAGAATGGCAAAAGACTGTTTAGAATGTGTTTTTATTTCATAAGCGAATATCTTTTTACAAGTGCTAAATTTCAAGCCAGCAACCTTACTAAGACAGTCTAAATAGCCCTTCAATGCAGATAATGGCATTAGAATGGCAAAAGACTGTTTAGAATGTGTTTTTATTTCATAAGCGAATATCTTTTTACAAGTGCTAAATTTCAAGCCAGCAACCTTACTAAGACAGTCTAAATAGCCCTTCAATGCAGATAATGGCATTAGAATGGCAAAAGACTGTTTAGAATGTGTTTTTATTTCATAAGCGAATATCTTTTTACAAGTGCTAAATTTCAAGCCAGCAACCTTACTAAGACAGTCTAAATAGCCCTACAATGCAGATAATGGCATTAGAATGGCAAAAGACTGTTTAGAATGTGTTTTTATTTCATAAGCGAATATATTTTTACAAGTGCTAAATTTCAAGCCAGCAACCTTACTAAGACAGTCTAAATAGCCCTACAATGCAGATAATGGCATTAGAATGGCAAAAGACTGTTTAGAATGTGTTTTTATTTCATAAGCGAATATCTTTTTACAAGTGCTAAATTTCAAGCCAGCAACCTTACTAAGACAGTCTAAATAGCCCTACAATGCAGATAATGGCATTAGAATGGCAAAAGACTGTTTAGAATGTGTTTTTATTTCATAAGCGAATATCTTTTTACAAGTGCTAAATTTCAAGCCAGCAACCTTACTAAGACAGTCTAAATAGCCCTTCAATGCAGATAATGGCATTAGAATGGCAAAAGACTGTTAATGTGTTTTTATTTCATAAGCGAATATCTTTTTACAAGTGCTAAATTTCAAGCCAGCAACCTTACTAAGACAGTCTAAATAGCCCTACAATGCAGATAATGGCATTAGAATGGCAAAAGACTGTTTAGAATGTGTTTTTATTTCATAAGCGAATATCTTTTTACAAGTGCTAAATTTCAAGCCAGCAACCTTACTAAGACAGTCTAAATAGCCCTTCAATGCAGATAATGGCATTAGAATGGCAAAAGACTGTTTAGAATGTGTTTTTATTTCATAAGCGAATATCTTTTTACAAGTGCTAAATTTCAAGCCAGCAACCTTACTAAGACAGTCTAAATAGCCCTACAATGCAGATAATGGCATTAGAATGGCAAAAGACTGTTTAGAATGTGTTTTTATTTCATAAGCGAATATCTTTTTACAAGTGCTAAATTTCAAGCCAGCAACCTTACTAAGACAGTCTAAATAGCCCTACAATGCAGATAATGGCATTAGAATGGCAAAAGACTGTTTAGAATGTGTTTTTATTTCATAAGCGAATATCTTTTTACAAGTGCTAAATTTCAAGCCAGCAACCTTACTAAGACAGTCTAAATAGCCCTTCAATGCAGATAATGGCATTAGAATGGCAAAAGACTGTTAATGTGTTTTTATTTCATAAGCGAATATCTTTTTACAAGTGCTAAATTTCAAGCCAGCAACCTTACTAAGACAGTCTAAATAGCCCTACAATGCAGATAATGGCATTAGAATGGCAAAAGACTGTTTAGAATGTGTTTTTATTTCATAAGCGAATATCTTTTTACAAGTGCTAAATTTCAAGCCAGCAACCTTACTAAGACAGTCTAAATAGCCCTTCAATGCAGATAATGGCATTAGAATGGCAAAAGACTGTTTAGAATGTGTTTTTATTTCATAAGCGAATATCTTTTTACAAGTGCTAAATTTCAAGCCAGCAACCTTACTAAGACAGTCTAAATAGCCCTTCAATGCAGATAATGGCATTAGAATGGCAAAAGACTGTTTAGAATGTGTTTTTATTTCATAAGCGAATATCTTTTTACAAGTGCTAAATTTCAAGCCAGCAACCTTACTAAGACAGTCTAAATAGCCCTACAATGCAGATAATGGCATTAGAATGGCAAAAGACTGTTTAGAATGTGTTTTTATTTCATAAGCGAATATCTTTTTACAAGTGCTAAATTTCAAGCCAGCAACCTTACTAAGACAGTCTAAATAGCCCTACAATGCAGATAATGGCATTAGAATGGCAAAAGACTGTTTAGAATGTGTTTTTATTTCATAAGCGAATATCTTTTTACAAGTGCTAAATTTCAAGCCAGCAACCTTACTAAGACAGTCTAAATAGCCCTTCAATGCAGATAATGGCATTAGAATGGCAAAAGACTGTTTAGAATGTGTTTTTATTTCATAAGCGAATATCTTTTTACAAGTGCTAAATTTCAAGCCAGCAACCTTACTAAGACAGTCTAAATAGCCCTTCAATGCAGATAATGGCATTAGAATGGCAAAAGACTGTTAATGTGTTTTTATTTCATAAGCGAATATCTTTTTACAAGTGCTAAATTTCAAGCCAGCAACCTTACTAAGACAGTCTAAATAGCCCTACAATGCAGATAATGGCATTAGAATGGCAAAAGACTGTTTAGAATGTGTTTTTATTTCATAAGCGAATATCTTTTTACAAGTGCTAAATTTCAAGCCAGCAACCTTACTAAGACAGTCTAAATAGCCCTACAATGCAGATAATGGCATTAGAATGGCAAAAGACTGTTTAGAATGTGTTTTTATTTCATAAGCGAATATCTTTTTACAAGTGCTAAATTTCAAGTCTGCAACCTTACTAAGACAGTCTAAATAGCCCTTCAATGCAGATAATGGCATTAGAATGGCAAAAGACTGTTTAGAATGTGTTTTTATTTCATAAGCGAATATCTTTTTACAAGTGCTAAATTTCAAGCCAGCAACCTTACTAAGACAGTCTAAATAGCCCTACAATGCAGATAATGGCATTAGAATGGCAAAAGACTGTTTAGAATGTGTTTTTATTTCATAAGCGAATATCTTTTTACAAGTGCTAAATTTCAAGTCTGCAACCTTACTAAGACAGTCTAAATAGCCCTTCAATGCAGATAATGGCATTAGAATGGCAAAAGACTGTTTAGAATGTGTTTTTATTTCATAAGCGAATATCTTTTTACAAGTGCTAAATTTCAAGCCAGCAACCTTACTATAGCCCTACAATGCAGATAATGGCATTAGAATGGCAAAAGACTGTTTAGAATGTGTTTTTATTTCATAAGCGAATATCTTTTTACAAGTGCTAAATTTCAAGCCAGCAACCTTACTAAGACAGTCTAAATAGCCCTACAATGCAGATAATGGCATTAGAATGGCAAAAGACTGTTTAGAATGTGTTTTTATTTCATAAGCGAATATCTTTTTACAAGTGCTAAATTTCAAGCCAGCAACCTTACTAAGACAGTCTAAATAGCCCTACAATGCAGATAATGGCATTAGAATGGCAAAAGACTGTTTAGAATGTGTTTTTATTTCATAAGCGAATATCTTTTTACAAGTGCTAAATTTCAAGCCTGCAACCTTACTATAGCCCTACAATGCAGATAATGGCATTAGAATGGCAAAAGACTGTTTAGAATGTGTTTTTATTTCATAAGCGAATATCTTTTTACAAGTGCTAAATTTCAAGCCAGCAACCTTACTAAGACAGTCTAAATAGCCCTACAATGCAGATAATGGCATTAGAATGGCAAAAGACTGTTTAGAATGTGTTTTTATTTCATAAGCGAATATCTTTTTACAAGTGCTAAATTTCAAGCCAGCAACCTTACTAAGACAGTCTAAATAGCCCTACAATGCAGATAATGGCATTAGAATGGCAAAAGACTGTTTAGAATGTGTTTTTATTTCATAAGCGAATATCTTTTTACAAGTGCTAAATTTCAAGCCAGCAACCTTACTAAGACAGTCTAAATAGCCCTACAATGCAGATAATGGCATTAGAATGGCAAAAGACTGTTTAGAATGTGTTTTTATTTCATAAGCGAATATCTTTTTACAAGTGCTAAATTTCAAGCCTGCAACCTTACTATAGCCCTACAATGCAGATAATGGCATTAGAATGGCAAAAGACTGTTTAGAATGTGTTTTTATTTCATAAGCGAATATCTTTTTACAAGTGCTAAATTTCAAGCCAGCAACCTTACTAAGACAGTCTAAATAGCCCTACAATGCAGATAATGGCATTAGAATGGCAAAAGACTGTTTAGAATGTGTTTTTATTTCATAAGCGAATATCTTTTTACAAGTGCTAAATTTCAAGTCTGCAACCTTACTAAGACAGTCTAAATAGCCCTTCAATGCAGATAATGGCATTAGAATGGCAAAAGACTGTTTAGAATGTGTTTTTATTTCATAAGCGAATATCTTTTTACAAGTGCTAAATTTCAAGCCAGCAACCTTACTATAGCCCTACAATGCAGATAATGGCATTAGAATGGCAAAAGACTGTTTAGAATGTGTTTTTATTTCATAAGCGAATATCTTTTTACAAGTGCTAAATTTCAAGCCAGCAACCTTACTAAGACAGTCTAAATAGCCCTACAATGCAGATAATGGCATTAGAATGGCAAAAGACTGTTTAGAATGTGTTTTTATTTCATAAGCGAATATCTTTTTACAAGTGCTAAATTTCAAGCCAGCAACCTTACTAAGACAGTCTAAATAGCCCTACAATGCAGATAATGGCATTAGAATGGCAAAAGACTGTTTAGAATGTGTTTTTATTTCATAAGCGAATATCTTTTTACAAGTGCTAAATTTCAAGCCTGCAACCTTACTATAGCCCTACAATGCAGATAATGGCATTAGAATGGCAAAAGACTGTTTAGAATGTGTTTTTATTTCATAAGCGAATATCTTTTTACAAGTGCTAAATTTCAAGCCAGCAACCTTACTAAGACAGTCTAAATAGCCCTTAAATGCAGATAATGGCATTAGAATGGCAAAAGACTGTTTAGAATGTGTTTTTATTTCATAAGCGAATATCTTTTTACAAGTGCTAAATTTCAAGCCAGCAACCTTACTAAGACAGTCTAAATAGCCCTACAATGCAGATAATGGCATTAGAATGGCAAAAGACTGTTTAGAATGTGTTTTTATTTCATAAGCGAATATCTTTTTACAAGTGCTAAATTTCAAGTCTGCAACCTTACTAAGACAGTCTAAATAGCCCTTCAATGCAGATAATGGCATTAGAATGGCAAAAGACTGTTTAGAATGTGTTTTTATTTCATAAGCGAATATCTTTTTACAAGTGCTAAATTTCAAGCCAGCAACCTTACTATAGCCCTACAATGCAGATAATGGCATTAGAATGGCAAAAGACTGTTTAGAATGTGTTTTTATTTCATAAGCGAATATCTTTTTACAAGTGCTAAATTTCAAGCCAGCAACCTTACTAAGACAGTCTAAATAGCCCTACAATGCAGATAATGGCATTAGAATGGCAAAAGACTGTTTAGAATGTGTTTTTATTTCATAAGCGAATATCTTTTTACAAGTGCTAAATTTCAAGCCAGCAACCTTACTAAGACAGTCTAAATAGCCCTACAATGCAGATAATGGCATTAGAATGGCAAAAGACTGTTTAGAATGTGTTTTTATTTCATAAGCGAATATCTTTTTACAAGTGCTAAATTTCAAGCCTGCAACCTTACTATAGCCCTACAATGCAGATAATGGCATTAGAATGGCAAAAGACTGTTTAGAATGTGTTTTTATTTCATAAGCGAATATCTTTTTACAAGTGCTAAATTTCAAGCCAGCAACCTTACTAAGACAGTCTAAATAGCCCTTAAATGCAGATAATGGCATTAGAATGGCAAAAGACTGTTTAGAATGTGTTTTTATTTCATAAGCGAATATCTTTTTACAAGTGCTAAATTTCAAGCCAGCAACCTTACTAAGACAGTCTAAATAGCCCTACAATGCAGATAATGGCATTAGAATGGCAAAAGACTGTTTAGAATGTGTTTTTATTTCATAAGCGAATATCTTTTTACAAGTGCTAAATTTCAAGCCAGCAACCTTACTAAGACTGTCTAAATAGCCCTTCAATGCAGATAATGGCATTAGAATGGCAAAAGACTGTTTAGAATGTGTTTTTATTTCATAAGCGAATATCTTTTTACAAGTGCTAAATTTCAAGCCAGCAACCTTACTAAGACAGTCTAAATAGCCCTACAATGCAGATAATGGCATTAGAATGGCAAAAGACTGTTTAGAATGTGTTTTTATTTCATAAGCGAATATCTTTTTACAAGTGCTAAATTTCAAGCCAGCAACCTTACTAAGACAGTCTAAATAGCCCTACAATGCAGATAATGGCATTAGAATGGCAAAACACTGTTTAGAATGTGTTTTTATTTCATAAGCGAATATCTTTTTACAAGTGCTAAATTTCAAGCCAGCAACCTTACTAAGACAGTCTAAATAGCCCTTCAATGCAGATAATGGCATTAGAATGGCAAAAGACTGTTTAGAATGTGTTTTTATTTCATAAGCGAATATCTTTTTACAAGTGCTAAATTTCAAGCCAGCAACCTTACTAAGACAGTCTAAATAGCCCTTCAATGCAGATAATGGCATTAGAATGGCAAAAGACTGTTTAGAATGTGTTTTTATTTCATAAGCGAATATCTTTTTACAAGTGCTAAATTTCAAGCCAGCAACCTTACTAAGACAGTCTAAATAGCCCTTCAATGCAGATAATGGCATTAGAATGGCAAAAGACTGTTTAGAATGTGTTTTTATTTCATAAGCGAATATCTTTTTACAAGTGCTAAATTTCAAGCCAGCAACCTTACTAAGACAGTCTAAATAGCCCTTCAATGCAGATAATGGCATTAGAATGGCAAAAGACTGTTTAGAATGTGTTTTTATTTCATAAGCGAATATCTTTTTACAAGTGCTAAATTTCAAGCCAGCAACCTTACTAAGACAGTCTAAATAGCCCTTCAATGCAGATAATGGCATTAGAATGGCAAAAGACTGTTTAGAATGTGTTTTTATTTCATAAGCGAATATCTTTTTACAAGTGCTAAATTTCAAGCCAGCAACCTTACTAAGACAGTCTAAATAGCCCTACAATGCAGATAATGGCATTAGAATGGCAAAAGACTGTTTAGAATGTGTTTTTATTTCATAAGCGAATATATTTTTACAAGTGCTAAATTTCAAGCCAGCAACCTTACTAAGACAGTCTAAATAGCCCTACAATGCAGATAATGGCATTAGAATGGCAAAAGACTGTTTAGAATGTGTTTTTATTTCATAAGCGAATATCTTTTTACAAGTGCTAAATTTCAAGCCAGCAACCTTACTAAGACAGTCTAAATAGCCCTACAATGCAGATAATGGCATTAGAATGGCAAAAGACTGTTTAGAATGTGTTTTTATTTCATAAGCGAATATCTTTTTACAAGTGCTAAATTTCAAGCCAGCAACCTTACTAAGACAGTCTAAATAGCCCTTCAATGCAGATAATGGCATTAGAATGGCAAAAGACTGTTAATGTGTTTTTATTTCATAAGCGAATATCTTTTTACAAGTGCTAAATTTCAAGCCAGCAACCTTACTAAGACAGTCTAAATAGCCCTACAATGCAGATAATGGCATTAGAATGGCAAAAGGCTGTTTAGAATGTGTTTTTATTTCATAAGCGAATATCTTTTTACAAGTGCTAAATTTCAAGCCAGCAACCTTACTAAGACAGTCTAAATAGCCCTTCAATGCAGATAATGGCATTAGAATGGCAAAAGACTGTTTAGAATGTGTTTTTATTTCATAAGCGAATATCTTTTTACAAGTGCTAAATTTCAAGCCAGCAACCTTACTAAGACAGTCTAAATAGCCCTACAATGCAGATAATGGCATTAGAATGGCAAAAGACTGTTTAGAATGTGTTTTTATTTCATAAGCGAATATCTTTTTACAAGTGCTAAATTTCAAGCCAGCAACCTTACTAAGACAGTCTAAATAGCCCTACAATGCAGATAATGGCATTAGAATGGCAAAAGACTGTTTAGAATGTGTTTTTATTTCATAAGCGAATATCTTTTTACAAGTGCTAAATTTCAAGCCAGCAACCTTACTAAGACAGTCTAAATAGCCCTTCAATGCAGATAATGGCATTAGAATGGCAAAAGACTGTTTAGATGTGTTTTTATTTCATAAGCGAATATCTTTTTACAAGTGCTAAATTTCAAGCCAGCAACCTTACTAAGACAGTCTAAATAGCCCTACAATGCAGATAATGGCATTAGAATGGCAAAAGACTGTTTAGAATGTGTTTTTATTTCATAAGCGAATATCTTTTTACAAGTGCTAAATTTCAAGCCAGCAACCTTACTAAGACAGTCTAAATAGCCCTTCAATGCAGATAATGGCATTAGAATGGCAAAAGACTGTTTAGAATGTGTTTTTATTTCATAAGCGAATATCTTTTTACAAGTGCTAAATTTCAAGCCAGCAACCTTACTAAGACAGTCTAAATAGCCCTACAATGCAGATAATGGCATTAGAATGGCAAAAGACTGTTTAGAATGTGTTTTTATTTCATAAGCGAATATCTTTTTACAAGTGCTAAATTTCAAGCCAGCAACCTTACTAAGACAGTCTAAATAGCCCTACAATGCAGATAATGGCATTAGAATGGCAAAAGACTGTTTAGAATGTGTTTTTATTTCATAAGCGAATATCTTTTTACAAGTGCTAAATTTCAAGCCAGCAACCTTACTAAGACAGTCTAAATAGCCCTACAATGCAGATAATGGCATTAGAATGGCAAAAGACTGTTTAGAATGTGTTTTTATTTCATAAGCGAATATCTTTTTACAAGTGCTAAATTTCAAGCCAGCAACCTTACTAAGACAGTCTAAATAGCCCTTCAATGCAGATAATGGCATTAGAATGGCAAAAGACTGTTTAGAATGTGTTTTTATTTCATAAGCGAATATCTTTTTACAAGTGCTAAATTTCAAGCCAGCAACCTTACTAAGACAGTCTAAATAGCCCTTCAATGCAGATAATGGCATTAGAATGGCAAAAGACTGTTAGAATGTGTTTTTATTTCATAAGCGAATATCTTTTTACAAGTGCTAAATTTCAAGCCAGCAACCTTACTAAGACAGTCTAAATAGCCCTACAATGCAGATAATGCATTAGAATGGCAAAAGACTGTTTAGAATGTGTTTTTATTTCATAAGCGAATATCTTTTTACAAGTGCTAAATTTCAAGCCAGCAACCTTACTAAGACAGTCTAAATAGCCCTACAATGCAGATAATGGCATTAGAATGGCAAAAGACTGTTTAGAATGTGTTTTTATTTCATAAGCGAATATCTTTTTACAAGTGCTAAATTTCAAGCCAGCAACCTTACTAAGACAGTCTAAATAGCCCTACAATGCAGATAATGGCATTAGAATGGCAAAAGACTGTTTAGAATGTGTTTTTATTTCATAAGCGAATATCTTTTTACAAGTGCTAAATTTCAAGCCAGCAACCTTACTAGCTAAATAGCCCTACAATGCAGATAATGGCATTAGAATGGCAAAAGACTGTTTAGAATGTGTTTTTATTTCATAAGCGAATATCTTTTTACAAGTGCTAAATTTCAAGCCAGCAACCTTACTAAGACAGTCTAAATAGCCCTACAATGCAGATAATGGCATTAGAATGGCAAAAGACTGTTTAGAATGTGTTTTTATTTCATAAGCGAATATCTTTTTACAAGTGCTAAATTTCAAGCCAGCAACCTTACTAAGACAGTCTAAATAGCCCTACAATGCAGATAATGGCATTAGAATGGCAAAAGACTGTTTAGAATGTGTTTTTATTTCATAAGCGAATATCTTTTTACAAGTGCTAAATTTCAAGCCAGCAACCTTACTAAGACAGTCTAAATAGCCCTTCAATGCAGATAATGGCATTAGAATGGCAAAAGACTGTTTAGAATGTGTTTTTATTTCATAAGCGAATATCTTTTTACAAGTGCTAAATTTCAAGCCAGCAACCTTACTAATAGCCCTACAATGCAGATAATGGCATTAGAATGGCAAAAGACTGTTTAGAATGTGTTTTTATTTCATAAGCGAATATCTTTTTACAAGTGCTAAATTTCAAGCCAGCAACCTTACTAAGACAGTCTAAATAGCCCTACAATGCAGATAATGGCATTAGAATGGCAAAAGACTGTTTAGAATGTGTTTTTATTTCATAAGCGAATATCTTTTTACAAGTGCTAAATTTCAAGCCAGCAACCTTACTAAGACAGTCTAAATAGCCCTACAATGCAGATAATGGCATTAGAATGGCAAAAGACTGTTTAGAATGTGTTTTTATTTCATAAGCGAATATCTTTTTACAAGTGCTAAATTTCAAGCCAGCAACCTTACTAATAGCCCTACAATGCAGATAATGGCATTAGAATGGCAAAAGACTGTTTAGAATGTGTTTTTATTTCATAAGCGAATATCTTTTTACAAGTGCTAAATTTCAAGCCAGCAACCTTACTAAGACAGTCTAAATAGCCCTACAATGCAGATAATGGCATTAGAATGGCAAAAGACTGTTTAGAATGTGTTTTTATTTCATAAGCGAATATCTTTTTACAAGTGCTAAATTTCAAGCCAGCAACCTTACTAAGACAGTCTAAATAGCCCTACAATGCAGATAATGGCATTAGAATGGCAAAAGACTGTTTAGAATGTGTTTTTATTTCATAAGCGAATATCTTTTTACAAGTGCTAAATTTCAAGCCAGCAACCTTACTAAGACAGTCTAAATAGCCCTACAATGCAGATAATGGCATTAGAATGGCAAAAGACTGTTTAGAATGTGTTTTTATTTCATAAGCGAATATCTTTTTACAAGTGCTAAATTTCAAGCCAGCAACCTTACTAAGACAGTCTAAATAGCCCTACAATGCAGATAATGGCATTAGAATGGCAAAAGACTGTTTAGAATGTGTTTTTATTTCATAAGCGAATATCTTTTTACAAGTGCTAAATTTCAAGCCAGCAACCTTACTAAGACAGTCTAAATAGCCCTACAATGCAGATAATGGCATTAGAATGGCAAAGACTGTTTAGAATGTGTTTTTATTTCATAAGCGAATATCTTTTACAAGTGCTAAATTTCAAGCCAGCAACCTTACTAAGACAGTCTAAATAGCCCTTCAATGCAGATAATGGCATTAGAATGGCAAAAGACTGTTTAGAATGTGTTTTTATTTCATAAGCGAATATCTTTTACAAGTGCTAAATTTCAAGCCAGCAACCTTACTAAGACAGTCTAAATAGCCCTACAATGCAGATAATGGCATTAGAATGGCAAAAGACTGTTTAGAATGTGTTTTTAATTTCATAAGCGAATATCTTTTTACAAGTGCTAAATTTCAAGCCAGCAACCTTACTAAGACAGTCTAAATAGCCCTTCAATGCAGATAATGGCATTAGAATGGCAAAAGACTGTTTAGAATGTGTTTTTTATTTCATAAGCGAATATCTTTTTACAAGTGCTAAATTTCAAGCCAGCAACCTTACTAAGACAGTCTAAATAGCCCTACAATGCAGATAATGGCATTAGAATGGCAAAAGACTGTTTAGAATGTGTTTTTATTTCATAAGCGAATATCTTTTTACAAGTGCTAAATTTCAAGCCAGCAACCTTACTAAGACAGTCTAAATAGCCCTTCAATGCAGATAATGGCATTAGAATGGCAAAAGACTGTTTAGAATGTGTTTTTATTTCATAAGCGAATATCTTTTTACAAGTGCTAAATTTCAAGCCAGCAACCTTACTAAGACAGTCTAAATAGCCCTACAATGCAGATAATGGCATTAGAATGGCAAAAGACTGTTTAGAATGTGTTTTTATTTCATAAGCGAATATCTTTTTACAAGTGCTAAATTTCAAGCCAGCAACCTTACTAAGACAGTCTAAATAGCCCTACAATGCAGATAATGGCATTAGAATGGCAAAAGACTGTTTAGAATGTGTTTTTATTTCATAAGCGAATATCTTTTTACAAGTGCTAAATTTCAAGCCAGCAACCTTACTAAGACAGTCTAAATAGCCCTACAATGCAGATAATGGCATTAGAATGGCAAAAGACTGTTTAGAATGTGTTTTTATTTCATAAGCGAATATCTTTTTACAAGTGCTAAATTTCAAGCCAGCAACCTACTAAGACAGTCTAAATAGCCCTTCAATGCAGATAATGGCATTAGAATGGCAAAAGACTGTTTAGAATGTGTTTTTATTTCATAAGCGAATATCTTTTTACAAGTGCTAAATTTCAAGCCAGCAACCTTACTAAGACAGTCTAAATAGCCCTTCAATGCAGATAATGGCATTAGAATGGCAAAAGACTGTTTAGAATGTGTTTTTATTTCATAAGCGAATATCTTTTTACAAGTGCTAAATTTCAAGCCAGCAACCTTACTAAGACAGTCTAAATAGCCCTACAATGCAGATAATGGCATTAGAATGGCAAAAGACTGTTTAGAATGTGTTTTTATTTCATAAGCGAATATCTTTTTACAAGTGCTAAATTTCAAGCCAGCAACCTTACTAAGACAGTCTAAATAGCCCTTCAATGCAGATAATGGCATTAGAATGGCAAAAGACTGTTTAGAATGTGTTTTTATTTCATAAGCGAATATCTTTTTACAAGTGCTAAATTTCAAGCCAGCAACCTTACTAAGACAGTCTAAATAGCCCTACAATGCAGATAATGGCATTAGAATGGCAAAAGACTGTTTAGAATGTGTTTTTATTTCATAAGCGAATATCTTTTTACAAGTGCTAAATTTCAAGCCAGCAACCTTACTAAGACAGTCTAAATAGCCCTACAATGCAGATAATGGCATTAGAATGGCAAAAGACTGTTTAGAATGTGTTTTTATTTCATAAGCGAATATCTTTTTACAAGTGCTAAATTTCAAGCCAGCAACCTTACTAAGACAGTCTAAATAGCCCTACAATGCAGATAATGGCATTAGAATGGCAAAAGACTGTTTAGAATGTGTTTTTATTTCATAAGCGAATATCTTTTTACAAGTGCTAAATTTCAAGCCAGCAACCTTACTAAGACAGTCTAATAGCCCTACAATGCAGATAATGGCATTAGAATGGCAAAAGACTGTTTAGAATGTGTTTTTATTTCATAAGCGAATATCTTTTTACAAGTGCTAAATTTCAAGCCAGCAACCTTACTAAGACAGTCTAAATAGCCCTTACAATGCAGATAATGGCATTAGAATGGCAAAAGACTGTTTAGAATGTGTTTTTATTTCATAAGCGAATATCTTTTTACAAGTGCTAAATTTCAAGCCAGCAACCTTACTAAGACAGTCTAAATAGCCCTACAATGCAGATAATGGCATTAGAATGGCAAAAGACTGTTTAGAATGTGTTTTTATTTCATAAGCGAATATCTTTTTACAAGTGCTAAATTTCAAGCCAGCAACCTTACTAAGACAGTCTAAATAGCCCTACAATGCAGATAATGGCATTAGAATGGCAAAAGACTGTTTAGAATGTGTTTTTATTTCATAAGCGAATATCTTTTTACAAGTGCTAAATTTCAAGCCAGCAACCTTACTAAGACAGTCTAAATAGCCCTACAATGCAGATAATGGCATTAGAATGGCAAAAGACTGTTTAGAATGTGTTTTTATTTCATAAGCGAATATCTTTTTACAAGTGCTAAATTTCAAGCCAGCAACCTTACTAAGACAGTCTAAATAGCCCTACAATGCAGATAATGGCATTAGAATGGCAAAAGACTGTTTAGAATGTGTTTTTATTTCATAAGCGAATATCTTTTTACAAGTGCTAAATTTCAAGCCAGCAACCTTACTAAGACAGTCTAAATAGCCCTTCAATGCAGATAATGGCATTAGAATGGCAAAAGACTGTTTAGAATGTGTTTTTATTTCATAAGCGAATATCTTTTTACAAGTGCTAAATTTCAAGCCAGCAACCTTACTAAGACAGTCTAAATAGCCCTTCAATGCAGATAATGGCATTAGAATGGCAAAAGACTGTTTAGAATGTGTTTTTATTTCATAAGCGAATATCTTTTTACAAGTGCTAAATTTCAAGCCAGCAACCTTACTAAGACAGTCTAAATAGCCCTACAATGCAGATAATGGCATTAGAATGGCAAAAGACTGTTTAGAATGTGTTTTTATTTCATAAGCGAATATCTTTTTACAAGTGCTAAATTTCAAGCCAGCAACCTTACTAAGACAGTCTAAATAGCCCTTCAATGCAGATAATGGCATTAGAATGGCAAAAGACTGTTTAGAATGTGTTTTTATTTCATAAGCGAATATCTTTTTACAAGTGCTAAATTTCAAGCCAGCAACCTTACTAAGACAGTCTAAATAGCCCTACAATGCAGATAATGGCATTAGAATGGCAAAAGACTGTTTAGAATGTGTTTTTATTTCATAAGCGAATATCTTTTTACAAGTGCTAAATTTCAAGCCAGCAACCTTACTAAGACAGTCTAAATAGCCCTTCAATGCAGATAATGGCATTAGAATGGCAAAAGACTGTTTAGAATGTGTTTTTATTTCATAAGCGAATATCTTTTTACAAGTGCTAAATTTCAAGCCAGCAACCTTACTAAGACAGTCTAAATAGCCCTACAATGCAGATAATGGCATTAGAATGGCAAAAGACTGTTTAGAATGTGTTTTTATTTCATAAGCGAATATCTTTTTACAAGTGCTAAATTTCAAGCCAGCAACCTTACTAAGACAGTCTAAATAGCCCTACAATGCAGATAATGGCATTAGAATGGCAAAAGACTGTTTAGAATGTGTTTTTATTTCATAAGCGAATATCTTTTTACAAGTGCTAAATTTCAAGCCAGCAACCTTACTAAGACAGTCTAAATAGCCCTTCAATGCAGATAATGGCATTAGAATGGCAAAAGACTGTTTAGAATGTGTTTTTATTTCATAAGCGAATATCTTTTTACAAGTGCTAAATTTCAAGCCAGCAACCTTACTAAGACAGTCTAAATAGCCCTACAATGCAGATAATGGCATTAGAATGGCAAAAGACTGTTTAGAATGTGTTTTTATTTCATAAGCGAATATCTTTTTACAAGTGCTAAATTTCAAGCCAGCAACCTTACTAAGACAGTCTAAATAGCCCTTCAATGCAGATAATGGCATTAGAATGGCAAAAGACTGTTTAGAATGTGTTTTTATTTCATAAGCGAATATCTTTTTACAAGTGCTAAATTTCAAGCCAGCAACCTTACTAAGACAGTCTAAATAGCCCTTCAATGCAGATAATGGCATTAGAATGGCAAAAGACTGTTTAGAATGTGTTTTTATTTCATAAGCGAATATCTTTTTACAAGTGCTAAATTTCAAGCCAGCAACCTTACTAAGACAGTCCTAAATAGCCCTACAATGCAGATAATGGCATTAGAATGGCAAAAGACTGTTTAGAATGTGTTTTTATTTCATAAGCGAATATCTTTTTACAAGTGCTAAATTTCAAGCCAGCAACCTTACTAAGACAGTCTAAATAGCCCTTCAATGCAGATAATGGCATTAGAATGGCAAAAGACTGTTTAGAATGTGTTTTTATTTCATAAGCGAATATCTTTTTACAAGTGCTAAATTTCAAGCCAGCAACCTTACTAAGACAGTCTAAATAGCCCTACAATGCAGATAATGGCATTAGAATGGCAAAAGACTGTTTAGAATGTGTTTTTATTTCATAAGCGAATATCTTTTTACAAGTGCTAAATTTCAAGCCAGCAACCTTACTAAGACAGTCTAAATAGCCCTTCAATGCAGATAATGGCATTAGAATGGCAAAAGACTGTTTAGAATGTGTTTTTATTTCATAAGCGAATATCTTTTTACAAGTGCTAAATTTCAAGCCAGCAACCTTACTAAGACAGTCTAAATAGCCCTACAATGCAGATAATGGCATTAGAATGGCAAAAGACTGTTTAGAATGTGTTTTTATTTCATAAGCGAATATCTTTTTACAAGTGCTAAATTTCAAGCCAGCAACCTTACTAAGACAGTCTAAATAGCCCTACAATGCAGATAATGGCATTAGAATGGCAAAAGACTGTTTAGAATGTGTTTTTATTTCATAAGCGAATATCTTTTTACAAGTGCTAAATTTCAAGCCAGCAACCTTACTAAGACAGTCTAAATAGCCCTACAATGCAGATAATGGCATTAGAATGGCAAAAGACTGTTTAGAATGTGTTTTTATTTTCATAAGCGAATATCTTTTTACAAGTGCTAAATTTCAAGCCAGCAACCTTACTAAGACAGTCTAAATAGCCCTTCAATGCAGATAATGGCATTAGAATGGCAAAAGACTGTTTAGAATGTGTTTTTATTTCATAAGCGAATATCTTTTTACAAGTGCTAAATTTCAAGCCAGCAACCTTACTAAGACAGTCTAAATAGCCCTACAATGCAGATAATGGCATTAGAATGGCAAAAGACTGTTTAGAATGTGTTTTTATTTCATAAGCGAATATCTTTTTACAAGTGCTAAATTTCAAGCCAGCAACCTTACTAAGACAGTCTAAATAGCCCTACAATGCAGATAATGGCATTAGAATGGCAAAAGACTGTTTAGAATGTGTTTTTATTTCATAAGCGAATATCTTTTTACAAGTGCTAAATTTCAAGCCAGCAACCTTACTAAGACAGTCTAAATAGCCCTACAATGCAGATAATGGCATTAGAATGGCAAAAGACTGTTTAGAATGTGTTTTTATTTCATAAGCGAATATCTTTTTACAAGTGCTAAATTTCAAGCCAGCAACCTTACTAAGACAGTCTAAATAGCCCTACAATGCAGATAATGGCATTAGAATGGCAAAAGACTGTTTAGAATGTGTTTTTATTTCATAAGCGAATATCTTTTTACAAGTGCTAAATTTCAAGCCAGCAACCTTACTAAGACAGTCTAAATAGCCCTACAATGCAGATAATGGCATTAGAATGGCAAAAGACTGTTTAGAATGTGTTTTTATTTCATAAGCGAATATCTTTTTACAAGTGCTAAATTTCAAGCCAGCAACCTTACTAAGACAGTCTAAATAGCCCTACAATGCAGATAATGGCATTAGAATGGCAAAAGACTGTTTAGAATGTGTTTTTATTTCATAAGCGAATATCTTTTTACAAGTGCTAAATTTCAAGCCAGCAACCTTACTAAGACAGTCTAAATAGCCCTACAATGCAGATAATGGCATTAGAATGGCAAAAGACTGTTTAGAATGTGTTTTTATTTCATAAGCGAATATCTTTTTACAAGTGCTAAATTTCAAGCCAGCAACCTTACTAATAGCCCTACAATGCAGATAATGGCATTAGAATGGCAAAAGACTGTTTAGAATGTGTTTTTATTTCATAAGCGAATATCTTTTTACAAGTGCTAAATTTCAAGCCAGCAACCTTACTAATAGCCCTACAATGCAGATAATGGCATTAGAATGGCAAAAGACTGTTTAGAATGTGTTTTTAATTTCATAAGCGAATATCTTTTTACAAGTGCTAAATTTCAAGCCAGCAACCTTACTAAGACAGTCTAAATAGCCCTACAATGCAGATAATGGCATTAGAATGGCAAAAGACTGTTTAGAATGTGTTTTTATTTCATAAGCGAATATCTTTTTACAAGTGCTAAATTTCAA
>NW_028172699.1:0-19352 GCF_963971535.1 Notolepis coatsorum
TGTGTTAGCATGACCCTGCTCTGAAGAGGACAGTAGCTTCTCAGTGTGGTCGTGTGTCAGCAGCATGACCCTGCTCTGAAGAGGACAGTAGCTTCTCAGTGTGGTCGTGTGTTAGCATGACCACTGCTCTGAAGAGGACAGTAGCTTCTCAGTGTGGTCGTGTGTCAGCAGCATGACCCTGCTCTGAAGAGGACAGTAGCTTCTCAGTGTGGTCGTGTGTTAGCATGACCCTGCTCTGAAGAGGACAGTAGCTTCTCAGTGTGGTCGTGTGTCAGCAGCATGACCCTGCTCTGAAGAGGACAGTAGCTTCTCAGTGTGGTCGTGTGTTAGCATGACCCTGCTCTGAAGAGGACAGTAGAGCTGCGTAGCCAGTTGGAACTGTCTGTAATTAGATCATTGAGGGAGATGATGGACAAGCAGAACGGGTGGCCGCACAGTCACGGACAATTTCCTCACCAAATGATGCATTCCCATACGTGTTCCACTCCACCGACACCAGCACCACACACACACCACTCAGTACCTATTTGCCAGCCCTGCCTACAGAGGATACCTGACCACTAGTGTAGGCTACTCCACCACAGAGTCACACACTCCTCTGTCTGTCTGTGTCTCTTTCTTTCTTTCTTTTCTTTCTTACTTTCTTTCTTTCTTTCTTTCTTTCTTTCTTTCTTTCTTTCTTTCTTTCTTTCTTTCTTTCTTTCTTTCTTTCTTTCTTTCTTTCTCTTCTTTCTTTCTTCTTTCTTTCTTTCTTTCTTCTTTCTTTCTTTCTGTCTGTCTGTCTGTGTCTCTTTCTTTCTGTCTGTGTCTCTTTCTGTCTGTCTGTGTCTCTTTCTGTCTGTCTGTGTCTCCTTTATGTCTGTCTGTGTCTCGTTTGCACGTTTGCCTCACATTAATTCCCCTGGACTCCTTATCATTTGTCTTCCTGCTCTCAAAGCAGAATAATTTAAATTGTGTCTTGTACCTTGCGTGTCACATATTCTGTCAAGATATCCATCATTTTTTATTCATGGTGTTATGATTGTTGTCCTTTCCATTTACCACTTTTAAATCACCTGTTCCCCCCAATGATGATTTTTCACAATAATGGACGGTTCCCTATCGGCAAGATACCCCCTTGGCATAGACTGGAGAGTGTCTCTCTCTCTCTCTCTCTCTCTCTCTCTCCCTCTCTCTCTCTCTCTCTCATCTCTCTCTCCTCTCTCTCTCTCTCTCTCTCCTCCCCATTTTAACAGCATGGCTATCCATCACACACACAGTCTGTCCGCCTCTAGGGTGGGAGTGATTTATTAACACAGTTGAAATGTTCGCACTGACGCTGTTGTTGGGTTTGAAAAGAAAACAGACGACCCGACTCAGGCCCGTGGACAGACACAGAGGTAGGATAGGAGTAAGTACTAACAGCTGTTCTCGACAGTCTGGGTGTGAATTAAAAGAGCAAGTCATTTAATGAGGCCTAACGTCACTTAAGAGAGATCTGTGTCTCTTGAATGTGCAGAAGAGACACACGCAGCCACAGGCAATCTGACTAATTACAACACTTTTTCTCTCTACGCCCCCCAACTGTCATGGTTTGAATCAGTCTAATATCTATTATTGTGCTTTATGTGTCTACAAGAGGGGAAAACCAATACAACGGGAGACATATAGGTAATATTTATTTAAACAAAATAGATGACCTTTATTAAGATCAACATGCCTACACCAGCATACATATAGAATAATTCTCTCTCTCTCTCTCTCTCTCCTCTCTCTCTCTCTCATCTCTCTCTCTCTCTCTCTCTCTCTCTCTCTCTCTCTCTCTCTCTCTCTCTCTCTCTCTCTCTCTCTCTCTCTCTCTCTCTCTCTCTCTCTCTCTCGCTCTCGCAATTCAATTCAATTCAAAAAGCTTTATTGGCATGAAATTTCACAAATGTTGCCAAAGCACAATTATGACATAAACAGCAAACAACATTATACAATACAACAACAATATCAACAGAACAAGATCAAAGAAATAAAGGAGATGGTGCGGTGAGTAAAACATGGTACATGTATATACAGTATATGTGTCCTACTGGTTGTCCCTTTTCTTGTGACATGAATTGACATATTTTGCAGCTAAAACTGCACATTCTTTCTGTTCCCCCAGGAGGAATGGCAATTTCTGCACTTCTGTCATACTTTGAAATTCTGGGAAAATTATTTCAATTTTTGGAAAGAATTCCTCCCTAATATTTCTATAATTTTCACATTGTGTTAGGAAGTGTAGTTCTGTCTCTATGGCTCCCTCATCACAAAGACAGCACAACCTCTCCTCTCTGGGCAGCCAGGTCTGTCTGTGTCTGCCCTTCTCTATCGCCAAACCATGGTCACTCAGTCTGTACTTTGTCAGAGTCTTTCTTAGATTCTTATCAGTTACTGTGCTGAGGTAGTCTGCCACAGTATACTGTCTGTTTAGGGCCAAATATGTTTCTAATTTGTGTTGTGATTGTGTGAGTTGATTCCAATATGTAATGTATTTATCTTTTTCTTTGGTTATAATTTGGTTAGGTCTAATCTTCTGAGGCTGGCTAGGGTTTGTGATGTCAGAGTGTGAGATGTCAGCCAGTTTCATTATGAGTTGACAAAAGGGACTCCTTTGTAGGTCCAGCTCTTGGCAGGCCAGGGCTTTATGATGATAGCAGGCCGGGTCACTTTTTTTAATATGGCTCCAGAATTTAATTGATATTTTTTGCATATTTATGAGTAACGGATATTGTCCTAATTCAGCCCTGCATGCAGAGTTTGGGCTTTTCCTTTGTACCCTGAGAATTGTTTTGCAGAACTCTACATGCAGGATCTCAATTGGATTTTTGTCCAATTTTGCCCAATCCGTTACTAATAAAGGGCCCCATCACTGCCGTACAGTGCAATTGATTCTATAACCGCTTTAAATATTTTGAGCCATGTCCTGATTGGAATTTGGATTTGAACTGAACGCTTGATGGCATAGAAATCCCTTTTTGCCTTCTCCTTGAGTTCCTTTACAGCTGAACAGAAATTTCCAGTGGAGCTGATTTGTAAACCTAGATATGTATAGCTATTTGTTTGTTCTATTTGGGTCGAACCTATTTTGAATTCTGGGTAATTTCTCTGTAACTGGGATCTTTTTTGGAAGGTCATAATTTTGGTTTTCTTCATATTCACATTCAGGGCCCAGGTCTGACAGTACTGATGAAGAATGTCCAAATTTAGCTGAAGACCTTCTCTAGTAGGAGACAGTATGACCAGGTCATCTGCATAAAAGAGACACTTAATTTCTGTGTCTGTGAGATTGAGACCAGGTGCTGCTGACTGTTCTAATAATAATGCCAGTTCATTTATATAAATATTGAACAGTGTGGGGCTGAGGTTGCAGCCTTGCTTCACCCATCTGCCTTGTGGGAAGAAGTCTGTGTGTTTATCCCCAATTTTGACAGCCAATTTGTTATTTTCATATATGGATTTAATAACATCAAAGGACTTCCCCCCTATACCACTTTCTATTAATTAAAAAAGTAAACCCTCATGCCAGACTGAGTCAAACGCTTTCTGGAAATCGACAAAGCATGCATGAATTTTTCCTTTATTTTGATTTACATATTTATTGATTAGTGTGTGTAGGGTGAAAATGTGGTCAGCTGTTCTATAGTTTGGGAGGAATCCAATTTGACTTTTGCTTAAAACATTGTGCTCATTGAGGAAATCTATAATTCTTGAATTTAGGATGCTGCCAAATAATTTCCCCAGATTACTACTAACACAGATGCCTCTATAATTGTTGGGATCATATTTGTCTTTGTTCTTGAAAATGGGTGTGATCATCCCTTCACTCCAGCTTTCAGGGAAATATCCCACACTTAGTACCAAGTTAAATATTTTTAAGATGGCCAATTTGCATTTTCTGTTTGTATGTTTTAACATCTCATTTAATATGCCATCAGTCCCACATGCTTTTTTGTTCTGCAGAGCTTTTAATTTGTCTTCCAATTCTAATTCACTGATTGGGTAGTCCAGTGGGTTCTGATAATCCTTAATAGTGTTATGGTTTGTAACCGACCCCAATCGCACAACACAAGACAGGTATGAGGGTAAGCCAAGAAACGGGCATTTATTGAAACAAAGGGAAACCGGCACTGTCCCTTTAAGGGAGAAACACAAAATACTGGAAATAACAAGAGGGGAAGGAACAGGCTAAGGGAACGCTAGGGGAAGGTTAAGGGAACACTAAGGGAAGGCTAAGGGAACGCTAGGGGAAGGTTAAGGGAACACTAAGGGAAGGCTAAGGGAATGCTAGGGGAAGGTTAAGGGAACACTAAAGGAAGGCTAAGGGAACGCTAGGGGAAGGTTGGAAGAAACAGGGAGGAACTAGGAGGACCGGACGGGAGGACTAGGAGGAACTAGAGAGGGGAGAACTAGGGACAGAGGGACAGGTACTGGGGGACATAGGGAACAGGTTCTGGGGAACAGAGGGCCAGGTTCTGGAGACAGAGGGACAGAGGCCCGCGGAGGCGGGCTGGGGACGAGGAGGACTAGAAAGGGGAGAACAGGGACAGAGGCCCGCGGAGGCGGGCTGGGGACAGGGAGGACTGGGAGGACTGGTGGGAAACATCAGGGCCGCTCTGCAGAACTCTCTCGGCAGATCTCCGAGGTGGGTAACGGCGGCCGAGAGGGAGAGAGGAGAGGGTTAAAGTACAAAGGGGAAAACAGAGCAGATGCAGGAGAGGTGACTAGTCCAAATACAAAAGTTATCAAAGTAAAAACTATCTTCGTGTAAAATACACAAAGAGCAAAGTTCCAAAAACAATCCAAAAGTGAATACCATCTTCGGTGTGAACAAACACACAGTGGGAGATGTAACGTCCAAAATAATATCCCAGTGAAAACAAACAGAGGCACACGCTGGGTGAGTGACTGTCTGATTAAAAAGGTGGTTATCTTCAGTGTTAAGAAACACACGAAAACGGAGATGATCAAGACAGTCAAATAAACTCACCCAGACGTAATGCGTATAATGCGTAAAGGAGCTGGAACAGCAGCGGGGCGAGGGCGTCGCCACCGGGGAGCCGGCTGTCCGAGCCGAGGTCAGAGTGGTGCTGGAACAGGCAGCGGGGCGAGAGCGTCGCCACCGGGGAGCCGGCTGTCCGAGCCGAGGTCAGAGTGGTGCGCCACTGCTTGGAGTGCGCGCCGGAACCGAGAGACGCATCTGGGGTGCGTCTGCGTGGAGGAGTGTGCCAAGCTTGGAGGTCTGGATGATGCGCGTCTGTGCGCTGGTACGGAGGAGCGTGCCAAGCTCGAAGGTCTGGAAGATGCGCGTCTGTGCGCTGGTACGGAGGAGCGTGCCAAGCTCGAAGGTCTGGAAGATGCGCGTCTGTGCGCTGGTACGGAGGAGCGTGCCAAGCTCGAAGGTCTGGAAGATGCGCGTCTGTGCGCTGGTACGGAGGAGCGTGCCAAGCTCGAAGGTCTGGATGATGCGCGTCTGTGCGCTGGTACGGAGGAGCGTGCCAAGCTCGAAGGTCTGGAAGATGCGCGTCTGTGCGCTGGTCTGGATGTGCGTCAGGTCGATAGCTGCGTGGGGGTCTGAAGTGGATCACTGGGATGCCTCCCGTGGAAGTCTAGGGAGCGCAGACCAGTCTCCCCCTCAGGCAACGGCGACAGCAGGCGAAGGCTGGAGCAACATCTCTACGCCAGAGAATCAAAACAGCATAGGCAGAACAGAGGACCTCCCGAAGGAGTCTTGATGTTTGAGAATATGATACGGCATGTTTACAACACGACCCCACGCCGAAACGAGGGGAAGAGCCCTGGTATTTAAAGCCCACAGGGGAACTAATTAGCCTGCCACCACAGGTGCGAGAGGTAATTGATAATCGAACTAAAAGTGTGAGTTCGGCACCAGACCAATCAAACACATAATGACAGGTAGTCCAGGTGTGGCCACTGAGAGTAAACGAGAGTAAAAAACGAGAGGGTGGGGGCTAGAGAGAGTGAGTGAGAAGGGAATTCCTAAACAGTAGGCTTAAAGAAAACAGAGAAAGTTGGTGAGCAGCGGACAAAACCTCACAGTACCCCCCCCTCAACGGGAGCCACCCGGCGACCCAAAAAAAATACAGACAGAGTGGCAGGGGGCAAAACAAGGCAAAAACAAAAGGTACTGGCCAAGCCAGCAGGGGAAGCCACCACAAGAGTGGGGCTAGCAAAAGAAACAGGGTCGCCGAGGGGTAACTAGGGTAGCAGAGGGGCAACTGGAGGAGCTGAGGGGTAACCAGAGGAGCTGAGGGGTAACTAGAGGAGCAGAGGGGTAACCAGAGGAGCCGAGGGGTAACTAGAGGAGCAGAGGGGTAACCATGGTAGCACCGGGAAAAGGACTAGCAGAGGGAAGGTTAGCTGCCAGGGCACTGATAGCTACAGGGCCTATGCTAGCTGTACTGCTACATCAACATAGAGGCTGCGCAAGCTGCCGGAGCTAGGCTAGCAGAGGGAAAGGGTAGCTGCCAGGGCACTGATAGCTACAGGGCCTATGCTAGCTGTACTGCTACATCAACATAGAGGCTGCGCTAGCTGCCGAGCTAGGCTAGCAGGGGGAAAGGGCAGCTGCCAAGGCACTGATAGCTACAGGGCCTATGCTAGCTGTACTGTTACATCAACATAGAGGCTGCGCTAGCTGCCGAGCTAGGCTAGCAGGGGGAAAGGGTAGCTGCCAAGGCACTGATAGCTACAGGGCCTATGCCAGCTGTACTGCTACATTAACATAGAGGCTGCGCTAGCTGCCGGAGCTAGGCTGGCAGACAGGGCTGGACCAGCATGAGAGAACAAGCTAGCTGGAAGGACAGTCCTAGCTGTGTGAGATAAACTGACCTTGCTAGCTGAAAGGGCAGTCCTAGCAGTGGGAATACTGACCTTGCCAGCTGAAAGGGCAGTCCTAGCAGTGGGATAAACTGACCTTGCTAGCTGAAAAGGCAGTCCTAGCAGTGGGAGCAAACTGACCATGCTAGCTGAAGGGGCAGTCCTAGCAGTGGGAGAGAAACTGACCTTGCTAGCTGAAAGGGCAGTCCTAGCAGTGGGAGATATACTGACCTTGCTAGCTGAAAGGGCAGTCCTAGCAGTGGGGATAAACTGACCATGCTAGCTGAAAGGGCAGTCCTAGCAGTGGGGATAAAACTGACCTTGCTAGCTGAAAGGGCAGTCCTAGCAGTGGGAGATAAACTGACCTTGCTAGCTGAAAGGGCAGTCCTAGCAGTAGGGAAACTGACCTTGCTAGCTGAAAGGGCAGTCCTAGCAGTGGGAATACTGACCTTGCTAGCTGAAAGGGCAGTCCTAGCAGTGGGAATACTGACCTTGCTAGCTGAAAGGGCAGTCCTAGCAGTTGGAGAAAACTGACCCTGCTAGCTGAAGGGGCAGTCCTAGCAGTGTGAGATGCTACACAAAAAAGTGGAGGCCATGCAGAGGGACCGGGTTAGCTGCTTGGGCCTGGCTAGCTACAGGGCCTATGCCAGCTGCAAGGCTGCATTAACATAGAGGCTGTGCTAACAGCAGGGGCCAAGCTAGCAGACCGGGGCCATGCAGAGGGAATTGGGTTAGCTGCCTGGCATGGCTAGCTACAGGGCCCATGCCAGCAGCAAGGGCTGCATAAAACATAGAGGCTGTGCTAGCAGCCGGGGCTAAGCTAGCAGACTGGGGCTCTGCTGAGGGACTGGGTTAGCTGCCAGGGCAAGGCTAGCTACAGGGCCTATGCCAGCAGCAAGGGCTGCATAAACATAGAGGCTGTGCTAGCAGCCGGGGCAAGGCTAGCAGACAGGGGCCATGCTGGTAGTAGAGGCCTAACAAGCTGCAGGGGGGTCAAACAGGGCTAACAGGGAAGCCAACAGGGCTAACAGGGGAGCTAACAGGCTAACAGGGGAGCTAAACTGGGCTAACAGGGAAGCCAACAGGGCTAACAGGGGAGCTAACAGGGGAGCTAGAGGGGAACTAGAGGGAACAAGAAAAAAAAGGCAAACTCAACATACACCGTCTGTGCTGGCTGGGGTCGTCGATTTGGTGGGGTCGTACTGTTATGGTTTGTAACCGACCCCAATCGCACAACACAAGACAGGTATGAGGGTAAGCCAAGAAACGGGCATTTATTGAAACAAAGGGAAACCGGCACTGTCCCTTTAAGGGAGAAACACAAAATACTGGAAATAACAAGAGGGGAAGGAACAGGCTAAGGGAACGCTAGGGGAAGGTTAAGGGAACACTAAGGGAAGGCTAAGGGAACGCTAGGGGAAGGTTAAGGGAACACTAAGGGAAGGCTAAGGGAATGCTAGGGGAAGGTTAAGGGAACACTAAAGGAAGGCTAAGGGAACGCTAGGGGAAGGTTGGAAGAAACAGGGAGGAACTAGGAGGACCGGACGGGAGGACTAGGAGGAACTAGAGAGGGGAGAACTAGGGACAGAGGGACAGGTACTGGGGGACATAGGGAACAGGTTCTGGGGAACAGAGGGCCAGGTTCTGGAGACAGAGGGACAGAGGCCCGCGGAGGCGGGCTGGGGACGAGGAGGACTAGAAAGGGGAGAACAGGGACAGAGGCCCGCGGAGGCGGGCTGGGGACAGGGAGGACTGGGAGGACTGGTGGGAAACATCAGGGCCGCTCTGCAGAACTCTCGGCAGATCTCCGAGGTGGGTAACGGCGGCCGAGAGGGAGAGAGGAGAGGGTTAAAGTACAAAGGGGAAAACAGAGCAGATGCAGGAGAGGTGACTAGTCCAAATACAAAAGTTATCAAAGTAAAAACTATCTTCGTGTAAAATACACAAAGAGCAAAGTTCCAAAAACAATCCAAAAGTGAATACTATCTTCGGTGTGAACAAACACACAGTGGGAGATGTAACGTCCAAAATAATATCCCAGTGAAAACAAACAGAGGCACACGCTGGGTGAGTGACTGTCTGATTAAAAAGGTGGTTATCTTCAGTGTTAAGAAACACACGAAAACGGAGATGATCAAGACAGTCAAATAAACTCACCCAGACGTAATGCGTATAATGCGTAAAGGAGCTGGAACAGCAGCGGGGCGAGGGCGTCGCCACCGGGGAGCCGGCTGTCCGAGCCGAGGTCAGAGTGGTGCTGGAACAGGCAGCGGGGCGAGAGCGTCGCCACCAGGGAGCCGGCTGTCCGAGCCGAGGTCAGAGTGGTGCGCCACTGCTTGGAGTGCGCGCCGGAACCGAGAGACGCATCTGGGGTGCGTCTGCGTGGAGGAGTGTGCCAAGCTTGGAGGTCTGGATGATGCGCGTCTGTGCGCTGGTACGGAGGAGCGTGCCAAGCTCGAAGGTCTGGAAGATGCGCGTCTGTGCGCTGGTACGGAGGAGCGTGCCAAGCTCGAAGGTCTGGAAGATGCGCGTCTGTGCGCTGGTACGGAGGAGCGTGCCAAGCTCGAAGGTCTGGATGATGCGCGTCTGTGCGCTGGTACGGAGGAGCGTGCCAAGCTCGAAGGTCTGGAAGATGCGCGTCTGTGCGCTGGTACGGAGGAGCGTGCCAAGCTCGAAGGTCTGGAAGATGCGCGTCTGCGCGCTGGTCTGGATGTGCGTCAGGTCGATAACTGCGTGGGGGTCTGAAGTGGATCACTGGGATGCCTCCCGTGGAAGTCTAGGGAGCGCAGACCAGTCTCCCCCTCAGGCAACGGCGACAGCAGGCGAAGGCTGGAGCAACATCTCTACGCCAGAGAATCAAAACAGCATAGGCAGAACAGAGGACCTCCCGAAGGAGTCTTGATGTTTGAGAATATGATACGGCATGTTTACAACACGACCCCACGCCGAAACGAGGGGAAGAGCCCTGGTATTTAAAGCCCACAGGGGAACTAATTAGCCTGCCACCACAGGTGCGAGAGGTAATTGATAATCGAACTAAAAGTGTGAGTTCGGCACCAGACCAATCAAACACATAATGACAGGTAGTCCAGGTGTGGCCACTGAGAGTAAACGAGAGTAAAGAACGAGAGGGTGGGGGCTAGAGAGAGTGAGTGAGAAGGGAATTCCTAAACAGTAGGCTTAAAGAAAACAGAGAAAGTTGGTGAGCAGCGGACAAAACCTCACAAATAGCGCTTTCAAGATTTTTTTATTCTTCAGAAATAGGCTTGATTCTTTGTTGGTTTTCTATAAAGATTTTCGAAGTGGTTTTTCCATGTATCTCCATTTTGAATGGATTGTTCATTTTTATGTTTCTTGGTAAATGAGTTCCATTTTTCCCAGAATTTATTTGACCCCAGAGACTCTTCAATTAATTGTAACTGGTTTTGTATATATTGTTCTTTTTTTGTTCTCAGTGTGTTTTTATATTGCTTTAGAGTTTCACAGTAACTAAGACGGAGTTCCTGACTATCTGGATTCCTGTGTTTTTGGTTGGCGATATTTCTTAGTGTCTTCCTAATGGATTTGCAGTCTGAATCAAACCACCTTTCCTTGTTTGTTTTCTTTGGTTGTTCTGTTTTACATTTTAAATTTGATGATGAGGCCAAATTATCAAATATGTGGTTGATGTGTACCAGACACCACTCTACACCTTCATTATTCTGAGGGTAAATCTGGGCCAGGAAGGAGTCTAGAAGAGACTGTGTTGACTCACTGACCATAGCATCCTGGTACTGCTCCAGACTGTTTTGAGCCCATCTGTATTTCATCTTTATGTTGTACAGATTACAGGGTTGAGAGCATATATTACCTGTGTCTGCTCTTTTTAGATACAAAGTGATCTGAGAGTGATCTGATAGAGGTGTTTGTTCTTTTACAGTGAAGGCTCTCAAGGAGGTTAGGTCTAAATATGTTATAGCATAATCAACGGTGCTGCTACCAAGTCTTGAGCAATATGTATACCGTCCAAAGGAATCCCCTCGCAACCGTCCGTTGGTAATGTACAGACCCACCGCTCTACAAAGCTGCAACACTTGTCTTCCACTCTTGTTTGTGTTTTTATCATAATTATTCCTGTTGGTAAGGATAGGGAAATTGAGGTGATCTCCAGTGATGTAACTGTCACCTTCGGTACTAGTGAAGTCAACCTCCTGACCAGTCCTAGAGTTTAAATCTCTCATGATCAGCACAGATCCCTGGGCCTGGAAATGACTGGTCTCTTCTTCTATGGTGGAGAAAATCTCCTCGTCGAAATATGGAGACTCATTTGGGGGAATATAAATTGCACATAAAAAAATACTTTTCCCGCTGGAAATTATACCTTTTTTAAATTTTAACCAAATGTGATATTTCCCTTTCTTCTTTATTTCTATAGAGTCTGCTAGTTGTGACTTAGACCATACCAACATCCCCCCTGAGTCTCTGCCCTGGGTGACTCCATTTAGTTTAGTTGATGGGACAATAATCTCTCTATAGTTAGGAGGGCATCCAGTAGGGACGTCTCCTTTACACCAAGTCTCCTGTAAAATAACAATATCAACACCAGTAACCTTGTCTAAGAAGTCAAGATTTCTGCTTTTTAAACCAAATAAATAAGAATTTAATCCCTGAATATTCCAAACTGATATGCTAAATGATGTCATTGACATTGTAACAAGTTGTCATTTCAAAAGGAGAAGAAAGAAGTAACTGTTTTTTAACATAAAAAATATACATTTACAATGTGATGGGATTTAACCTGGCATGTATGTACCTTTTAATTAGTACTAGTGTGGCCCATTAGATGAGAGCATAACGTGCTCAGCATGTCCTGGATGGATCTCAGTTCACTGTGGGCGGGGCCTGCTGCTCCTCGGACCACCTCTGCATACAGTCTGCCTGGCTGCTGCTGCTGTGGAGGTGGTGGTGGTGGTACAACATGGGGTGGTGCTGTCCTGGGTCTGTGTGCAGGCTGGTTCTCATCCATATGTCTGATGTTCTCCAGTCTGTGCTGTGGAGGTTGTAGGTGCAGCTGCTTGGGCCTGGGTTGGAAGGCTCTCCTCTGCAACCCCACCCCACCAACCTCCTCCAATGTACAGTTTCTATGCCAAATGTATATACACTCCTTTTCTGGACACTTTTGTATCACAAACAGTACTGTATTTGCAAATCTGATATGTCATAAATGTATAGATGTAGCAGTACTGTCTATCTGTATGTCATGTATGTCATATATGTTATGATGAATTGAAAATGGGGGACCCTGATGTAAACAAGACGAAAGTCTTTCTCTGGTCTGCATCCCCTTAACAATTGTATGTATTGAGATGTACTGTACTGTACCCATTCTGCAATCTGTTAATAAACTTTTCAATCAATCAATTCAATCAAGCATGCTGTCGGCTGGTCCTGCGATGTGCCTCTCCGTTTGAGTGTTGGAGACTCCCGTGTTGCTCCTTCTGTTGAGTGTTGCCCGTCGATTTTGTGTGGCATCTTTTAGTGTCTTTGTAAACCGTGGAACTGCTTCTTTGTAGAGGTGAACATGATCATAAAGATTGTGTACAGTGATTGAGTCGTAGTGGGCAACGTGCACATTTGGCCATTTTTCACAATCTCTAGAGATACTGACATTGACTTTTTGTATAGTCTGTGAGAGGAAGTCCCTCCTTGGTAACAGGGTGGACATCACTATCTTAGTGTTAGGGAAGGTGAGACATGCCTTCTCAACGACATCTCTAAGAGACAGGGCCACTCTCTCCTGTTGTTCCCCCAGGTCATTGGTGCCTGTGTGGATTAGGATATGGCTTGGGGATCCTAGGTCAGTCTTAGAGAGAATACCCATGGCTGCCTCTGTGTTTGGAAACCAGAGTTTTGTCACCTTGTGCCTTGGGAAAAGCCTTTTCTCGTCGATGAATTTTCCATTTGAGTCGATCAGTAGCACAATATCTGCTTTTGCTGTGGGGCTATCTGGTCTGGTGGGACCACCTGTGTGTGTGTGGCAGCTGGATTCTTCTCTCTCTGCTGTTGGGGCTAGGATATCATCCTGCTGTCTGTTCTGGGTTGGGCTCACTGCTGTGTTCGGGCTGAGGTCAGTTCTTAGTATCTCAGATTCAGTGAGGGAAGTCATCTGTTGCTTCAAGGTGTCCAGTGATCTGTCTCTCTCCCTGAGTTCCTCTGTGAGAGCAACAAGTTGAGACATATGGCTCTCTCTCTCCTGCTGTGATTCTCCATGATTGTCTTTTAGAACAGCTATCTCTCTCCTGTGGTTGGCATACTCACAGTTTAGCTCTTTCACCTGTTCTGCCAGTGCAACAAGCTCACTCCTCTGACTCTCTTTCTCTTCTTGTAGCACTCTCACTTGTTCTGTCAGAGTGTACAGTTCTTTATTGTGCTGTTCTCTGTCTTCGGATAATTGTTTTTCACAGGTTGCACGTAGGCTTTCTTGCTCTTTTCTGATTTTGTTCCATTTCAGCTTTTTGTGAGAGTCCCACTGAGTTTTTGTCAGTATGATTCATGACAATTTCTCTGAGCTGCACCAGTTCTATTCTCCACTTGCACAATCTGAATGTAGCCATTTCCGGCTGACTTCCGGTTGCCAATAGCACTTCCTGTCCCATCCAAATACATTGGTTTTAGCTACTTTTCTCCCCTTATTTAAACAACTTTGTCGTCACAGAGAGGCAATGAAACGTTTGTATTATTATAGTATAGAATGTATTTAATAAGCAAACGTTTGTCAGCAGGGTTTTTGGGCTGTATTTCATGTAAAAACGTTTACTGTTAGTTTCCTTGCTCAGCCAGCATTAGCTAACCGAAGCTAGTGGTTAAACAGGCCGGATTAGCTTTGAGCTAACTATCTTTCCCGACCCATGTATTCATTCCATTCTAAACATAACGTTAGTTTACAAAACATGACCCGTCTATATAACGTTGAGGAACAAATTATATAGACGGGTAATGTTTTGAACAACTAACGTTACGTTTAGAATGGAATGCATTGGCAAAGATCCGTTAGCTCAAAGCTATTCCGGCCAGTTTATCAACTTCCTGTCATTTAGAAATATGATTTTATAGTGAAAATCATTACCAAAACGTCCGGAAAAACCTAACGGGAGCATTATAGACGGTCATACAAATGTACAAATGCTATAAGGTGGCAAGAAATGCACTATAAACAATACTTTATGCATCGGCAAAGATCCTTAGCTCAAAGCTATTAAGGCTAATGCTGGCTAACAAGAGGCTAGCGCAAGAAACGACGCCGCAAAGTATTGTTTATATATATGATTTCAACTGCTAGTGTTTGTATTCCTGGTTATCTTCCAATTGTCTCACTTATCTGAATCTGGATCCACAGCTAGTTGTTATCATCCACTGCTTGCTTCCAAAGCTCCAAACATTTTCAGTTTGTTATTAGCATCCACTGTTAGCTTCCAGCTAGTTGTTATCATCCACTGCTTGCTTCCAAAGTTCACAGTTAGCATCCACTGCTGGCTCCAAAAGTTTGCAGTTTGTTGTTAGCATCCACTGTTAGCTTCCAGCTAGTTGTTATCATCCACTGCTTGCTTCCAAAGTTCACAGTTAGCATCCACTGCTAGCTCCAAAAGTTTGCAGTTTGGTGTTAGCATCCACTGTTAGCTTCCAGCTAGTTGTTATCATCCACTGCTTGCTTCCAAAGTTCACAGTTAGCATCCACAGCTAGCTTCCAAGGTCCAAGATTAGCTTAGTTGTTTCTGTTTCAATTGCTGCTGCTAGCTTCCACTTATTTTCTTTTCTTTTTTTTTTCTTTTTTTTTACCACTGTATAGTTGCTGTTGAGCTTGTCTTTACATTGTTCTACAAATTACTTCATTCTTTCTCAATCTAAAATGACAAAAAGTACATGCAAATCTAGGAGCTCTCTCTCTGAGCAGCCATGTTGATTCACTTGCTTTCTCTCTCTCTCTCTCCCTCGCCCTCTCCCTCTCTCTCTCTTCGATTCATCAGTTTTGCTCTCGGTGGTGGGAATAGAGAAGTTTAGAGCGACACGTGTAAAAAAAAATATATATATATATTATAATAAAGAAATGAAAATGCCCCACCGCACAAACTTGGGCGCTGCAGTGTTGAGTGCATAGTAGTAGAGAGACGTATTAGTATAGTATAGTAGTCAAATATTATAGGCAAGGAAGATTATTTGGTGGAAATGTGCATGATATTAAAGACGATACAAAGGTTATTTTTATAAAGATGTTTCCTTAATTTCAGATATTGATTGAAGAAGTGTGTTTTTAGTCGACGGCGAAAGACTGGTCGGGTTTCAGCTGTTCTGACTGTGGTGGGAAGTTTGTTTCCACACAGAGACAGAGAACTCACCACACAGGACTCACTTATACAGCTAGCTTAACACATTGACTGCCACGCTGTTTTTCCATCTTTAATATCTGGCGCCAGCGTTTCAGACCGTTTTAACAAAGTTTGTAGACCCATCGTATATTCCATATTATAGCTATGGCTCATTTGAAATGCTTATATATTTATACTCCCAACAGGGAACAACCCGTTTGTTTCTACAAACGTCCGTTCCTGCGCAAACCCAGCCTAAATAGTGGCCATTTCCCCAAAATGCAGGGACATTTTTCTCGAAAGCGAGATATTACGTCTTTTGTGAATCATGCGCCTGTCTTGGCCCGGCAGTGAGATTTTGAGGAGACCTCGCCATGTATTTGTAATCCATAAACGTACCTCGTCCATGCTGTGCGTTAGCGAATTTGAAAGAAGGAAGGGCGGAGGTATAAAGAGCCAGATTTAGCCTCCGTCGCTCGCCAGCTCTGCGGCCCCGCTTGTGCATTAGATCCCTGGCCGCGCACGAGGCCTCCTTGTCCGGGCAGACGTTGGAAACAGACCTGGTGTGCCCGGAGGTCTGACAATGTCGTTTGGTCCATCGAAAAATATGGAAATATCCAGTAATCCGACATGTGAAACAATGTCCAGTTGCTCTTTTCTTGTGTACAAAGGGTCAGCGCGAATAGACTGGAGATGACGTAATGCAAATAATAGTTGATCTGCCGTTCCTTTTTTTTTATCTACTTTTTCTCCCCATTTTTCTATTTTTCTCCCGTCCCCAATTTCGTATCGTCCAATTCTACCCTCCCCTGTCTCGAACGTTGTTAGGCCATGCCTCCCACAGGCCGGCTGAAATGTGGACGAAGCCTTGCATCACGTGTCCCCTCCGGTACTCGAGGAGGCAGCCGTCGCATCTTTTTTTACCTGCACAGCATGATCTCTCAGCGCCGGGGGTCTGCGTGGGAGGGACACGCCGCCCTCGTCGCTTCCTGATTCTACTGCGCAGGCGCACCAACCGACCTGTAGGAGTCGCTGTCCACAACGTCCGATCCCCACCCACCAGCTTCCCACCCCCTAATACTGCCAATTGTATTAGTATGAACGACCAGCCAAGCTGGTAGCAACGCCGAGAGCTGGGCTCGAACCCAGCATCTCCTGCGTTGGTGGTGAGCGCCTTGCCCACTGCGCCACCTAGCCGCCCTTGATCTGCCGTTCCTGAACTTCCTGCCGGCGGGACACAGAGCTCCTGCCGTCCCCCCTCTCAAAAATTTACTCAAAAGGTAGGCAAGACTGCTACCTATCGGGATTCGATCGTCATAACAGTTTTACAAAATCCATGCAGAAGGTCACCGGGACTGTCTAGTATCCTAATAAAAAATGAAAACATAAAACTAGTATACTCGTTTTTGGCAGTCAATGTGTTAAAGAGAGAAATCTGTTCCAAAATAAGATTAGAATATTATTGAAATATACTTTAAATGGACAAAATGTTTTGCTGGGATGGATTTACATAATTGTGATTACAAAACAATTTAAAATATTTGATGAAGGAATCATCTGGATTATTGAATCATTAAATGTAGCCTGAGGTGGCATGTGTTTTTCAAAATTCGTACAGAGCTATCCATGCTAAGAGAGTGGCTGACTGCTTTGGTTCGGCATTTTTCATCAGATTGCAATGCTGTTGTTTGCTAGACGTTGACAGAAAGGTAGAGAAACTAACTGCGTTCTATTTTATGGCAATAACGTTCAGGTTTGTTCCACCCGTGAGATATGATCCCAAAAATAAAGAGTGTACCACAGTACCATTAGTGTGTACTGTTGTGTACAGGATCAGCCTAACAGTAGCTCACTCAGATCTGCCGATCAGCACCTCCTGGTGGTCCCCAGGTCCAGGCTTAAAACAAGGGGTGAACGAGCCTTCGAGGTGACGGCACCAAGGCTCTGGAACGCTCTCCCCCTGGACCTGCGAACTGCCCCCTCTGAAAACTCTTTTAAAAAACAACTATGTTTAGACAGGCCTTTGGTCATACATAGGCACTCTTTCTTGTCCTCACTGTCCCTATAGTTTTGTTTTTTAATTAGTGACTGATGATTTTATCTAAATTATTTTATTCTACTATTTTATCTGGTTTCAATGTTTTTAACTGCTGTCTGTTGTTGTTGTTGTCATTTATTTCAGATTTTTGTTTTTGTTTTTATATACGAGCTGTAGTGTAAAGCACCCTGTGCATTCGTGCTGTGAAGGGTGCTATATAAATAAAGGTCATTCATTCATTCATTCATTCATCCATCTATATATTTTACCATTAGTGTGTACTGTTGTGTACAGCAGGAATGGTTTTACATTATATATGGTTTTACATTATTCTAAGTGTGTATATATTATAAACACTTAGAAAGCAGGTTCTCTCATCAACTCTCTTAGACGGACAATGATAATTAATGAACAGCTAAAAGCCCAAAGTATTTCAATTTGTTTGTTTGGTGTCGGTGTACACGTATATCTGTAGACGCGTGCAGCATGCATGTGTGTGTGTGTCTGTGTGTGTGTGTCTGTCTGTGTGTGTGTCTGTCTGTGCGTGTGTGTGTGCGTGCGTGTGTGTCTGTATCTGTGTGTCTGCGTGTGTTTGTGTGTCTGTGTGTGTGTCTGTGTGTGTGTGTGTGTGTGTGTGTGTGTGTGTGTGTGTGTGTGTGTGTGTCTGTCTGTGTGTGTGTCTGTGCGTGTGTGTGTCTGTATCTGTGTGTGTCTGCGCGTGTTCGTGTGTCTGTGCATGTGTGTGTGTTTTTCTGGTTACTTTGAACTCCGTCCCCCTGTTCTTTGGCAGGAAGTGTCTCTGGGTCGTAAAAACTGCTTTTGGTCGCCCTCCCAGACTGCACTGGGAGAGAGAGAGAGAGAGAGAGAGAGAGAGAGAGAGAGAGAGAGAGAGAGAGAGAGAGAGAGAGAGGAGAGAGAGAGAGAGAGAGAGAGAGAGGAGAGAGAGAGAGAGAGAGAGAGGGAGAGAGAGAGAGAGAGAGGAGAGAGGAGGGAGAGAGAGGGAGGGAGAGAGAGAGAGAGAGAGAGAGAGAGAGAGAGAGAGAGAGAGAGAGAGAGAGAGAGAGAGAGAGAGAGAGAGAGAGAGAGATGAGAGAGAGAGAGAGTGAGAGAGAGAGAGGGAGAGAGAGAGAGAGAGAGAGAGAGGGAGAGAGAGAAGAGAGAGAGAGAGAGGATGAAGGAGCAGCAAGGGCCTCTCTGTGCCTCCGTGGGGAGAGACTGTTGAGCAGAGTTCATCACAGAGGCTCTCGCTCGCCGCTGGCTGCTCACCTGCAGCCGGAGAGATCGGCTCAAACACAACGACGCCGAACCCACTCCGTTAGATCTCTAGAGATCATCTATAATCGCCCTTATTTCACCCGCGATGTTTCCATGAAAACATGACGTTTGGTGGACGAGGGTTTGCCGATCAGAATTAATGGGGGGATTTTAGCTATTGAAACACCTTAGATTAGAATAGATACAGAATCAACAAAAAGGAGTTTGGCATATCCAACCAGAGTGCATTAATGTAACGGTAAAGTGCAATAGTAATATACAATGTACCGGTGATTAAACTGGAGTATATTTAAATGAGTGTACAGTGATACAGGTATAAAGGACACTTATGATAGTAAGCAGCGTCGCGATGCCTCATATCAACACTGGCTGCACGCACGCTAATGACGCCACGTGCACGCACGCTCCCATCCGTGCGTGTGCGTGCGCGCGCTTCTGCTCACAAAACTTTGGTTGCACGGAGTGCAATCTCGTCCCATGAGCAACGCATCACTGATAGTATGTCATAGGGCTGGCCAGCACGTAACTAGTAAGAGTAGGTAAGGGATATGTACAGATATAGATATAGTATCTACAGATATGTATACAAGGGTTATTTATATGCAGGTACAGTACTGTATGTACAGACAGATGTACATACCAACACCCACCCACTCAATATATACGGTAAATATGATCATGAATGTGACAGAGCGGCTCCGAGCAGCACGCACGCACACACACATACACACACCAAACATTCATCATTGGACTAAAATCAGATTGGAGACTGGATCAGATTGGACTGAGAACTGTAACCCCCCCCCCCCCCCCACCCCCCCCGCATCATTCATTTCATATTATCATATACC
>NW_028172698.1:0-16526 GCF_963971535.1 Notolepis coatsorum
GGGCGAATGGAGTTACGAGGTTTAGACAGATGATTGGTTTAATGCTTTCCCATTGTGTAGACTTTGTAAAACCACACACACATGGAGGATGATCGACTGAGTTGGGGAAAAAATGGAGTTACGAGGTTTTGTCCCGCCAGCAGCGATATAACCCTTCTATATAACTACTTATACATCTGCATATCACCCTTCTATATAACTACTTATACATCTACATATCACCCTTCTATATAACTACTTATACACCTGCATATCACCCTTATTCATTATTCATACTTAAACACCTGCATAACCCGTAACGGTTCCAGGGAGGACAATGAGAACTTTGCACACACAGTGAACAGTGGCCACAATGGGAACAGTGGTCTCCTACCTGGTCTCCTACCTCCCTCTAGTGGTCACCATCAGATGGGCCAGATGATGCAGGCCACCATTTTGTGTTTCTTTAATATAATTGAGTTAATTTCTTCATGTATGTTGTCCTGGGCTTTTCCTTTCCTTGTTTAATTGTCATCCCCCTGTCTGGTTGTTGCTTGTGATATTGTCTTGGTTGTTGTTGTTGTGATATCGCTTTTGTGTCTAGTTGGTGTTTAAGTGTTTCTGTGTTTTTGGACTGGCCGTGCCAGGTGTTGTCAATTGTAATTAGTCTAGTGGTTAAGTGTGTGTCCTTCCTCATTTCTGTGTGGCGACATACCTCCAGTTTCCCCCCGTTCCTGTCCACGTCGTGTTGCACTGTGTTTTCCTTCTAAGTAAGTGTTAGTGTTTTGTTGTTCCTGTTTATTTTCCGTATTCTCAAGTTCGCTGTTTCACTAGTGCCAGCACGGCTGCGCCGTTTATGTTATTTTTGTTACTTGTAGTTTAACCTTGCTCTCTCGGTTCTAAAATAAATATTTGTGAAGAGCAACCACCGTCTCCGTTCTCTTGTCATTCTGCACCACCGTCTCCGTTATCCTGTCATTCTGTAGTTCTGGGGCTCCTCCATCGTTCTGCATATTGGGTTCTTATATATTATATACACTTATATATTCCTACTTAAACACCTGTATATCACCCTTCTATATTCCTACTTATACACCTGCATATCACCCTTCTATATTCCTACTTATACACCTGCATATAACCCTTCTATATAACTACTTATACACCTGCATATAACCCTTCTATATAACTACTTATACACCTGTATATAACTCTTCTATATAACTACTTATACACCTGCATATAACCCTTCTATATACCTACTTATATACCTGCATATAACCCTTCTATATACCTACGTATACACCTGCATATAATCCTTTTTACATATCTGTAGATACTATATCTATATATGTACATCCCTTACCTACTTACGCTGCTGGCCAGTATGACGTACTACCATAGTGTATCTCTGGACATACATTTGATTTATTTAGCACTGTTACTCAGTAGTACTAATTTATATATTTTATTCCCAGTTTAATCATCTGTATATTGTATATTACTATCGCACTTTACTGTTACATTTGCACTCTGGTTGGTTGGATGTCAAACTTATTTTTGTTATACTGTACTTGTGCTGCTGACAATACATTTTAATGTAATGTGATGTGATGTAATGTAATGTAACCTAACCTAACCTAACCTAAGTTTAGGGATGTTCGATATTGGCTTTTTTACCGATATCCGATATACCGATATTGTCCAACTCTTAATTTCCGATACCGATATCAACCGATACCGATATATACAAAAACGGAATAATTTCAGGTAATTAACATTACATATCTCTTGTTGTGGAATTAACACAACATTATGCATACTTTTCACAATAAATAAAATAAGTATTTGTTCTTACTTGCTTGCCTGGGTAAATAAAGGCTAAATAAATGTAAAAAATAAAAATAATATTTTTATATAAAAGTATGCATAATGTTGTGTTATATATATGTGTGTTTTTGTGAAACCGATACAGATAATTTCCGATATTAAATTTTAATGCCAATATCGGCCGATAATATCAGACATCCCTAATTTCAATGTAATGTAATGTAATGATTATGTAACCTAACCTAACCTAACCTAACCTAACCAGGGTGGCAGTATGTGTGTGTGTCAGTCCCCCCAGAGTGAGCCACGTCGGTGGGGTCCGTCAGGAGCTTGTGGGGATCAACAGGTCACGGCCAGCGCCTTGTCACTCCTGATTTGTCACTCGGATTGAAAGAATTGTCCACAGGGGTCACAGGTCATCGGGAGGAACGGGGGGGGGGGGGGGTTAGAAAGGAGGGGCTGAGAGAGGGAGAAGCGGTGTGTCAATCATTTAAACGCAGGTGGTAGAGGCTAAATGACCAAACGCGTCTGGAAAGAAGGAGTCTTCGTGAAAGCAGGACGTGGCTTAGAGACACAACCTCCACACAAGATTAATATTTCCTTTCATCGTCACTTCAGTAACAAGGTAATTTCCCAAAAATATATCATAAAATATATCATAATTGATTGATTGATTGATTGATTGATTGATTGATTGATTGTGTGTTCCTTACGCTTTCAGCTAATACATCGAAGGTAAAAATTTTTGACCAAATACTATTTGAAATAGCAATGGAATTATTTCTCCCCACTGAAGCGTATACCGAACCGAAAACCTTCGTACTGTCTTTCCCTATTATGCACTTTGCTTCTAAGTAATCTACCTTGCCTATAATATGCTATTATGTCTAATACTACTATGCACTCAAGACTGTAGCACTCAAGTTCGACACTGTTTGGTGAACAATCTTATTGACCCTGCCAGAGTTGTACCCTTCCCTTCCTGCTGACTTGTCGTACACAACTTATAAGTCGCTTTGGATAAAAGCGTCAGCTAAAGGACTAAATGTAAAAGTAAATGAACCATGATTTGTGTGAACTGTTCCACTGCTAGAGTTCAGTGACTCTGTGTGTCTTAGATTTCCTCTTCTCAGTGGTCCGTAATCAGGGGCTGCTAGGAGACGAGAGGCGGCTAGATTTGAGAGTTTGTACGAATCTAGAGAGTGGCTGCGACATTTCTACACGTAATTGCGCCGGTGCGGCATGTCGGCTTTACAGCCTCCGTCTCCGCTGCCAGGTAAGTGACACATTTAGAGCTCAGGGTCCACTGACAGTCGCTAGCAGCCACCCGCTAATAGCACTTAGCAACATCTCATTCCGCTAAGTGACAGGCCTCATTTGCACAATTCCCGCCCTCCGTCTAGCTAGCTCTGAAACGAGAGAGGTCCCTCTCGGGCAAAGCGGCATCGCTCTCTCTCTCTCTCTCTCTCTCTCTCTCTCCCCTCGTCTGTCACTCCCCCCATCTCTCTCGCCTCCCTCTCTCTTGCCTCTCTCTCTCTCTCACCTCTCTCTCTCTCGCTTCTCTCTCTCTCGCCTATCTCTCTCGCCCCCATCTCTCTCTTATCTCTCTCTCTCACTCGCTCTCTCTGTCTCTGTCTCTCTCTCTCTCTCTCCCCTCGTCTGTCACTCCCCCCATCTCTCTCGCCTCCCTCTCTCTCGCCTCTCTCTCTCTCTCTCTCTCTCACCTCTCTCTCTCTCGCTTCTCTCTCTCTCTTGCCTATCTCTCTCGCCCCCATCTCTCTCTTATCTCTCTCTCACTCACTCTCTCTGTCTCTGTCTCTCTCGTCCCCCACACACCCCCTCCTGCCTGTTAAGGGGGGGGTCGTGTCGACTGCCAGCTCGGTGTTGTCAGCGTCGGGACCTGATCTCCGGGGTGGCAGGCGTCTCCTTCTCCCTCTCCACCTGATCCCTGTGTGTCAAGGGGGCTGTCATTACTCACTCACCGCCCTGACAGCTGACAGACAGGACGGACGGGTGGGCATGGGGGGGGGGGGGGGGGCGGGGCGGGGCGGGGCTCGGCAGGATGACAGAGCAAATACATCTCAGTGCTCTCTTTCTTTCCTTCTCTCATGCTTTCCCTTCATTTCTTCCAACTGTCTTTCTTTTTTGGTAAAGACACCAATACTGTGTCTCTCTCTCTCTCTCTCTCTCTCTCTCTCTCTCTCTCTCTCTCTCTCTCTCTCTCTCTCTCTGCATGTCAGTCATCTAGCTGTCACACAGATAAGAGTGAGAAGAGACAGCAGACAGCAGGGAAAAGAATGAGGTCGGGCACTGATGTCAGCACCTGTCTGCTGTCACACACAGACACATGTCAGACACACACACACACACACACACGTGTCTCACACACACACACACACACATGTGTGTGCACACTCTCACACACGTCATGAATAAATAAATCAGTGAGAGGCCCGTCCGTGGTGATGGCACAGATGAGGCTGTGACCTTCATACGATGCCTGTTCTAAATCCCACAATCAGTGTGAACAGAGTGCAGGGAGGGGGGCTAGCCTGCAGGTGAAACACCAATCAAAACGCCCCTCGCTCACAATTTCATGACATTACCGTAATCTCCGGACTATAAGCCGCTAGTTTTTTCCTACGCTTTCAACCTCGCAGCTTATACAATGACTCGGCTAATTTATGGATTTTTCTTTAATATAATTTTTTTTTATCCACTTTTTTCTCCCCATTTTAAATTTTTTCTCCCATCCCAATTTCGTATTATCCAATTCTCCCCTCCCCTCTCTTGACCGTTGCTAGACTATGCCTCCCAATGGTCGGTTGTAGTGAGGACAGAAGCCTTGCATCACGTGTCCCCTCCGGTACGCGAGGAGGCAGCCTGTCGCATCTTTTCACCGCAGCAGCTCGATCTCTCAGTGGCGAGGAGTAGCGCGTGGGAGGCTCACGCTGCCCCCGATACTTCCTGCTTCCGCCGCACCGGCATCACCAAACCGACCTGTAGGAGTCGCTGTCCACAACGTCCAATCCCCACCCACCGGCTTTCCCACCCTCTAACACGACCGGCCAGCCGGTAGCAACGCGAGAGCTGGGCTCGAACCCAGCGTCTCCTGCGTTAGTGGCGAGCGCCTTGCCCACTGCGCCAATCAGCCGCCCGTCTTTAATATAATTTAAATTATAAATTAAATATATAATATATAATTACTTACAAATATAATTGTCTTTAATATAATAATCTACCATCTTTTGCTTTCACAAGCTTCATGCCGCCAAACAAAATGAGCACCGTCACATAATGTGTCGTAAATCGAGCTCAAACGAGCTCCATCATTCTGATTACGGTAGTCATTTTGTCACCTCATCATGCCAAAGACACAGAGAAATGCATAATGATGCAGCTTTCAAGTTGAAGGCGATCGATCTGGCTGGAAATAGAGCTTCTGCACGGGTAGGCACCTGCGGCTTATAGACATGTGCGGCTTATTTAAGTACAAAATAATTTTATATATTTTTTCTTTTGGGTGCGCTTAATAGTCCAGAAATTACGGTACTTACGACTGCTGTGACCAGTGAGTGGGGCGTAGAATAGAACGGAATAGAATAGAATAGTCTTTATTTGTAGTCATTATACTGCGTACGACGAGATTAAGAACTCAAATCTAAGTACACAGTTATCAAAATAACAAACGTATGGTGCTACACAATAAAACACACAAGTACACAGTTATCAAAATAACAAACTTAAGGTGCTACAAAATAAAACACAAGTACACAGTTATCAAAATAACAAACGTATGGTGCTACACAATAAAACACACAAGTACACAGTTATCAAAATAACAAACTTAAGGTGCTACAAAATAAAACACAAGTACACAGTTATCAAAATAACAAACGTATGGTGCTACACAATAAAACACACAAGTACACAGTTATCAAAATAACAAACGTAAGGTGCTACACAATAAAAACACACAAGTACACAGTTATCAAAATAACAAACTTAAGGTGCTACACAATAAAACACACAAGTACACGGTTATCAAAATAACAAACTTAAGGTGCTACACAATAAAACACACAAGTACACGGTTATCAAAATAACAAACGTAAGGTGCTACACAATAAAACACACAAGTACACAGTTATCAAAATAACAAACTTAAGGTGCTACACAATAGAACACACAGGTAGAGCGGCCGTCTGGTAATCGGAAGGTTCCCGGTTCGATTCCGGCTCCTCCCGGCAGTGTGTGTGTCCTTGAGCAAGACACTTAACCCCTAACTGCCCCCGATGAGCAGGTCGGCACCTCGCATGGTCGCCTCCAACATCAATGTGTGTGAGTGACTGGATGAATGTGAGGCATGCGTTGTAAAGTGCTTTTGGATAAAAAAACATCTATATAAATGCAGTCCATAATAAGTCAAATGAACTCTCTATCCCCCACCGTCCTTTATATTTCATCTCTATCTGCCACATTTCCAGACTCTCTTCAGCTGTTCAAACACGGCTCTTCTATTTATACAGCGAGCGCGGGGAGGCTGGGGAAATATTTGCTCAGGTCCACCGAAGCGGTCGAATATGAACGAGCATCAATTCAGCAGCATGTCAGATTAGCCCGCTCGGCTTCCCCCCCCCTCCCCTTCCGCCCCCCCCCTGCTCCGGCTGCTAATGCAGGGTAATTGAGCTGCTGGCAGACCTGCCAGGCCGGTGTCATGTTGGTGTCTGTTGTGCCACCGCCGCGGCACACCGCGTCCCCGGGATCACGTCACTCCCGTGTATACCCCCCCGCACGTCCCCTCTGTGACCGGCCACCTGACACCGTGCCAGGCGCGCCCTGGCTGAAAGCACCGCGCGCCCCCTCTGTGACGGGGACACCTGACACCGTGCCAGGCGCGCCCTGGCTGAAAGCACCGCGCACGCCCCCTCTGTGACGGGACACCTGACACCGTGCCAGGCGCGCCCTGGCTGAGAGCTCGGCGATGCAATAATGCAATACATAATAATGAATGCCCGTCCGTATGGTTGACTGGAGCGCGCGCTGCCCGTCCGTATGGTTGACTGGAGCTCGCGCTTCCCGTCCGTATGGAGGGGGGGGGGCACGCGCTATGGTCTACTCTGCGCTCGTGATTGTGCATGTGTTCTACGCACAGAGTTCTATTCATTTACGTTTATGGGTCCCTCACCACCCCAACAACAGCCTGTTCATGCTGCTGAGGTCAGGCAGACGCCTGCGAACACCAGCAACTAGGACAGAGAGACTTCAGCTCAGCTTCTTCCCCCAGGCCATCAGAGCCTTGAACACTGAACTCTCCACACACAAGCACACATGAGCACACACACAACACACACACTGTATACGCTCACACACTAACAGTTACTTTAGCATGAACACACACACACACACATGCTGCACACGCTCACACTCAACGGTCACTTTACACAATGAAAAGGTCACTTAAAAAATTTTTTAAAAAGAGAACGGGAGTGGTTCTTGTATAGTAAATAGATGGATATAGCAAGTTAGCATAAGGACACATAGTATAAATGTAGATTGTATAGTATAGCATTGTATAGTAGTGTACATAAGACCCAGTGCCTCATCCGTAGCTAACAGTGTATTGCACTATCGCAGGACCTTAGCATGTCTTACCATGCTTTTTGTAAACTTTATGTACATTAAACCTGTTATGTCTTATTCTTATTACTGTATTATTGCACAAATGTCTTATTCTCATTCCTATTCTTATTACTTGTATTATTGCACAATCGCTGCGGGCATGACCCCCCGCATTTCACTGAATGCTTGTGTGCCGTGACAAATAAAATTCCTGACTTGACTTGACTTCTGCCCCGTGTCGTTAGACCTGCTATAACTAAGCACTGCAGCTGCTATAGAGCCTGCATCACTATCACCAGTTCACCCGGCGGAGGCTCTCCTCTCCTTGTCTACCAGCCAGAGCTGCCAACTCCCTTTTTTGTGATAAAAACAAATGCCCCTTACCTCCCCCCTATCTGCTGTTCTTCGTGGCCTCAAAGGGTCTAGACACCACGGCAAGCACAGAAAGACTCAGAAGAAGCTTCTATCCCCAGGCCATCAGGTTGCTCAACGAACAATAACACTATGCAACAACCATCAAATGCACTCACAACACACACATCCACACGCACACACTCACTTCAAACAAACAACACGCTGCAGCACCCACTCTCCACACTTTAGAACACCTAAACACACTTTATATTTATTGGTAAAGGATTTGCACTACAACCCATACCTCAGTACACCTTACTGTAAATTGTACCCAAATTGTACCTCATCCCACTTCTGCTTTGCACTATATAGTATATTGTATATTAGTATATTGCATAGTATATTGTATATTGTATGGTAACTCAGTTACTTCTATTCTGCATTGAACATTGTACATATGTATATACTGAACACTGTGTCTACGTACGTGACTTCTATTTTTTACTTCTATTTTTACATGCTATACTATTTTATTTCATACTTATCTTTTGTCTAGCACAGTCTCTGGAGCGTAACAGAAAGAAGCATTTTGTATAAAAGTATTCTGTACTTCTGTATGACAACTATTAAAGAAACTTGAAACTTGAAACATGTTTTTGTGATTCTTTTAAATTTTTTTAATCTTACGATTTGCCCACCGGCACTTTGGCGACCTCTAGTGGCTCGGATGTGCATATTTCTTAATACAATAATATATCGAATTAAATCCCCATTTGTTGCCTGTCGATTGCCCTTTCAGGTGACAACATCCGTTCAGCGGTTCTCGAGTTACATGCCGACATGTGAGGCTTGCGCGAAGTATACGGTATTGTGCAAATACTACTCCCGACTCTTGGGACTCTAGTTCCGTCAATCATTTGGCGATCTCGAAAATGATTGTACAGGGTTGTAGCCAATGAGTGTGGCTTTCCAATGATACCCCAACTGAGGATGTACAAATCAGGGATCTAGGTGAAAAGTCACGAGCGAAAACAGGAAGAGAAGAAACGCTGAATGAATTGAAGTCTATGAGAAAACTGAGCTTTTCTTTTGTACACAGTTTACCAAAATCACTCCTAATCACTCATTTCTGAACGGATCTTTATGAAATTTGGACATGTACTACATAAACTTCAGCCTTTGGATCTCGGGTGTTTTTTAAGCCTCCAGCCATTCTGGGGAAATACTACTTCTGGACTACTAACTACTACAGAAAAACGTGAGTAACAAGTTTTTCTACAACTGAATGAATGAATGAATGAATGAATGAATGAATGAATGAATGAATGAAAACTTTATTTAACAGATTGCAGAATGGGTACAATACAGTACGGCTCAATACATACAATTGTTAAGGGGATGCAGACCTGAGAAAGACGTTTGTCTTGTTTCCATCAGGGTCCCCCATTTTCAATTCATATACTCAACTCAAGTTCAGACCTATGTTACTCTATTTCATTAGCACTAAAGGTGAGTTCTCCTTATTGTATTAGGAACTTCAGAATGTCATCTTTCAAAAGAGACTAGGCTCATGCATGTGGTATAAGTATAAAGTATAGTATTTTGGTTTGCAAAAGAAGTATGCAGTGGCCAATTTTGGGGGCGCCTGTTGATAAACACACACAAAAACAGCATTCAATGTTTTAGAAAAAGAAAAAGAAGAAGAAGAAAAACGTTAAAAAATATACAACAAAGACACAAGTAGAAAGGAAATAGGGAGAAACCCGCTAAGAACCCCCCCCCCCCCCCCCCCCCCTGAGGTCCAAGCCACCACCACCATCTCCACTTCAATCTATAGTGGATTTCAACTCCACCACCAGACCAACTCCACACTGTAACCATCGCCTCCCAGCTCTCTCTCTCTGCGCGCCAGCTGTCGAAAGCTCCAGATACACAATGTCCAAATAGATCAAAATCCATGTCCTGAGAGCAGGAGAACGAGGGGGTTTCCAGAGCAGAGCTATCAACCTCTTCACTGCTGTCAGCCCGGCGAGGAGAGTTTGTGTTTCCATAACTGACAACACCACATTACAAAAGTCATTCACAATCAACACATTGGACAAGAGAGGGACATTAATCTATAACAATTCAGAACGTTTTGCAGCAACCAACACCCAGAAACCAGCCACTGGGGGACTCTCCCAGAACATTATGTAAGTAAGTAAAAATAAGGGGGTCAGTAAGTAACCTCATTGTTGTTACATAACGTACAATTTGGGCTCGGAAATGTATTTCATGGAACAAAGCTTCCTTGGTGTCAAATAAGCTCTCTGTGTATGAATTTATAATGAATCTGTTTCTCTGGATTTCTAGATGCCACTAATATGTTCAACCCAAAAGTCTACCAGAGAGTAGTTCCAGGATGTCAGCCCTCCATAAGGTATCCAACGGCAGAGGTTTATAAGAGCGTTGAGCGAGGAAGCAATAAAGATCAGAAACCATACCTCTTGCTGCCCTCACGATTAACTAGCTGCCAACTCTCTCAGGCCTTGTCCACAACGTACACAGTTATTTTTAAACTCGCTTTTTTCCACTGTTACGGCCACTTCCGGTTCTAGTAACATGCTAGGTATATGATTGGCTGCCAGTCTTGGTAAGGCGGGCCTTTGTTGACGGGAGTGTTGAAAAAAAGAGACTCTCGCAGCAGGTGATAAATGAGCTCACGTCACTCTTGACCGAGAGAAATTGACGTGGTGATGAAGAAGAGTGTCATAATTTATTTAAAAGGTTATTGTTCTCCCCCTGAGTTACGTGTTCTTCTGTCAATTATGTCTCGTCTATATTATGTCAGTTCTTCATTGTCTTTACAATAATTTGACAGCTTGAAGAAGCAACCAGAAACAGAGAGGGCTGGTCGCCTACAGAGAGGAGGACTGAGGAGCTCACCAGGCCCACTGGACCAACTCAGAGGAGGAAAATACACAGTGAAATGTGAACGGGTGAAACCGGAGCTTATAGAAAACACTGACATCATGACTAATGGCCCTGTCCACACATATACGGATATGTTTGAAAACAAGTCTGAAATAAAATAATTTAAATAAAATACTGTCTTTTACTATTATCTACCTTGCCTATACTACCTACTATGCTAATATGCCTATATTACTACTATGCTAGTATGTCTATACTACTATGCATTCAAGAGTGTAGCGCTGAAGTTCAACACTGTTTAACGAACAATGTTAATTATCCTTAGCTGCCAGAGTTCCTGCTGACTTTGGATAAAAGCTAAATGACTAAATGTGAATGTAAGTGTTTTTCTCTGCAATCACTCAGTGAGGTAACCTGTAGCCTCCCGTCCACACAAAGAGGGAGTTTTATAGGTCACGCCATCACGTCGTTTCATGTGAGCGCTTTTGTGGTGTCGTGTGGACAGAGAGTGATGTCGAAGAAGGATATTCTGTCTCCATAAAGCCCTGTGAGTAGAAGTCAATGATTAAAGACTTAAACTAGACCAACCGTTTTGCCAAAATAATTATTTTCACAGTGAGAGAAGTTTATTCCTGTGTTGTTTCAAACAAGACAAGCAATAACTCCGGTCCAGCGGACTCTGTTCAGCCTCTCGGGCTGGAAGCGTGAGCCAGTGTTGTAGTCGAGTCACTAAATCTCGAGTCCGAGTCGAGTCTCGAGTCCCCATTACCCGAGTCCGAGTCCAAGTCCGAGTCATCAAGGTTGAGTCCACTCCACTCTGGCAGTCAAAGAGCTGACGTACAAATACAAAAAGGTCTACATTAAACATAAATAACACAGCGGTCACCGTTTCAAAGGGAGTTTATTTACTAATAGCCAAACAAATGCACTAGCCTTCAATATATTATGTCAAATGATTAGGGCCTATAAAAAAAAAGGATGGTGGTAATATGGTAAAGGATGGTGGAAATATGGTACAGTATGGTGGTAATATGGTAAAGGATGGTGGAAATATGGTACAGTATGGTGGTAATATGGTAAAGGATGGTGGAAATATGGTAAAGGATGGTGGTAATATGGTACAGTATGGTGGTAATATGGTATGGTGGTAATATGGTACAGTATGGTGGTAATATGGTAAAGGATGGTGGTAATATGGTACAGTATGGTGGTAATATGGTACAGTATGGTGGTAATATGGTATGGTGGTAATATGGTACAGTATGGTGGTAATATGGTAAAGGATGGTGGTAATATGGTACAGTATGGTGGTAATATGGTACAGTATGGTGGTAATATGGTACAGTATGGTGGTAATATGGTGGTTATAATAAAGTAATATGGTACAGTATGGTGGTAATATGGTACAGTATGGTGGTAATATGGTAAAGTATGGTGGTAATATGGTACAGTATGGTGGTAATATGGTAAAGTATGGTGGTAATATGGTACAGTATGGTGGTAATATGGTACAGTATGGTGGTAATATGGTACAGTATGCTGGTAATATGGTACAGTATGGTGGTAATATGGTACAGTATGGTGGTAATATGGTACAGTATGGTGGTAATATGGTAAAGTATGGTGGTAATATGGTAAAGTATGGTGGTAATATGGTACAGTATGGTGGTAATATGGTACAGTATGGTGGTAATATAGTACAGTATGGTGGTAATATGGTACAGTATGGTGGTAATATGGTACAGGATGGTGGTAATATGGTACAGTATGGTGGTAATATGGTACAGGATGGTGGTAATATGGTAAAGTATGGTGGTAATATGGTACAGTATGGTGGTAATATGGTACAGTATGGTGGTAATATGGTAACGGATGGTGGTAATATGGTACAGTATGGTGGTAATATGGTACAGGATGGTGGTAATATGGTAAAGTATGGTGGTAATATGGTACAGTATGGTGGTAATATGGTACAGTATGGTGGTAATATGGTAACGGATGGTGGTAATATGGTACAGTATGGTGGTAATATGGTACAGTATGGTGGTAATATGAATATGGTACAGTATGGTGGTAATATGGTATTGTGGGGCCTCTGGTGATTCCCAGCCCTACCGAGGCTGCAGTATTTGGGCCACCAGGTCCACGACGATCCATCAGTTTTGTTGTTCATTTCTTTATATTAGATTCAAATGTATTGTCATCATCATACAGCACAAGTACAGTACAACGAAAAGAGGTTTGGCATCCAACCAGAGTGCAAATGTAACAGTAAAGTACAACTGTAATATACAATGTACAGGTGATTAAACTGGGTATAAGATATATAAATGAGTATATAACTGAGTAATAGTGCTAATCACATGTATGTATAGAGTTGTAGTATCAATATGTACAGTGATAGAAGAATTATATGCATGTATATTCAGACAGATATGGATATATATATATATATATATATATGCAGTAAAAATATAATATACAGTATACAGCACTGTTGTACATGCTATCATACAGAGTTATATGGGTAGACTATAATATGAGATGGGTAGTTATGATGATTACTATGATTACAGTGTAAGTCAGTGTAGGACCCTGATGGAAACAAGACAAACGTCTTTTTCAGGTCTGCATCCCCTTAACAATTGTGTGTATTGAGCCGTACTGTATTGTACCCATTCTGCAATCTGTTAAATAAAGTTTTCATTCATTCATTCATTCATTCATTCATTCATTCATTCATTCATTCATTCAGTTGTAGACAGTGAAAGCAGTAGGTAGGTATAAATTGAGTATAGGCAACAGAGTCTAAAGTCCGTACAGGGTAACAGAGCCTATAGGGTGTAGGCAATAGAGTTTAACAGTTGTGGTAAAGACTAGATCATAGGTGTCAAACTCACGGCCCGCGGGCCAAATCCGGCCCGCCACGTCATTTGATGTGGCCCCCCAAGAGCTCAGGTAAAAAAAAAAAAAAAAAAAAAAACATTTTTTTTTTTTTTTTTTTTTTTTTTACATTACTATTGGGTTAAAAAATAGCAGTGTTAAAATAATTGTGGGTTAATGCGTTAATAAAGCTTTAACTTTGACAGCCTTAGTTATTACACATTCTTACACATACATGTATGTTGAACATCTGAGGTAACAAAGGAAAAAAGCCAAAAGCACTTACTCCTCAGACATTCTTTGACAATTTTACAGCCCAAAATACAAAAAAGATCCAGGCGGAATAGGTAACAAAGGGTTGAAAAAATATTGTCTGAACTGTCAGATGCAAACTGGCTGTGTGACATAACCGAGCATCTCGCTCAATTGAATAAGAAGCTGTAGGGACGCAAACAAGTCCCACCCAAAACTTGACCAATATAGTTGTGAACTGAGACAACCCTTATTTTGTTATTTTTGAGTACAGTTACAGTTGTGTGTTCATGCAGACACATAATAGCAATTTCATTACGAATTGAAAATGGGGGACCCTGATGTAAACAAGTCGAAAGTCTTTCTCTGGTCTGCATCCCCTTAACAATTGTGTGTATTGAGCTGTACTGTACTGTACCCATTCTGCAATCTGTTAATTAAAGTTAATTAAACTATCTTCCATTAGTTGGATGTATGGCCTCTGCAAGGTTGTGTGCAGCCATTTGTTTTTGTAACATCTGCTACATCTGTCCCACGTGTTCTTTGCAGCTCACAGTTGTTAGTTCTGCCCCTCTTGACTGTGACAAAAAGGTTTTGAGCAAACTTAATGTCATAGCTTGTATTTGATGATATTCTTCTTTGTTATTTACTTTAATGGTTTGATCATTGATTGGTGGAGTAATATGGGGTTCTGATAAACTAAAATTATTTGTTAAAATATCATAAGCTAACATATATTTTTACATTTATGCAAATGAATATGCAATATGTATAACTTGAATAAGTAATAAATACAGAAACACCATGTTTAACAATATGTAAATGTGTAGCTACATTTATTTTACATTACATTAACATTTATACGGTCTTTGGCCCTTTGAGGGCAACCATAATGCTGATGTGGCCCTCTGTGAAAATGAGTTTGACACCCCTGGACTAGATGCTATGAAACTGCGGTAATTGCTGTAAACCGTCACGTTTCGAAAACGAATAAAAACAAGCACCCCCTCCCCCGAAAGAAACCTGGCACACGTCTAACTCCCCCCCCCCCCCCCCCAATCTCAGTCCGAACGTTTTCGTGGGGGAGAAGAAGAAGTTGGCAGCGCCGCCACGGAGACACCGACGCCGGCGAGGGGAAGGGAAGGAGGCAAAGGGCAATTTATGGTTAGTTTGCTCAATACATCCGGTGTAATTTAATTCACTGCCAAGAGCTTGTGTGAGAAAGTTTAATGGCGGCGCGCGGAGAGAAAATAATTAGCGGCGGCTAACGAGATTAGAAAGGCATTAAGAGTCTCTTCGGGGCCGCGGCCGGGGTGCTTAACGACTCCCCTGTTTTGAAGAAATCAGTTTTACTAAAGCGCAAAGCTGGTCTCTCGGCAGAATTATACCCACTGTTAAGCACTCTTATTGCCTGCCTCCATTAACCGGGCGCTACCTGGAGAGCGATGGCAGGCGTAACAACATCAATTGCGAGAGCGACGCCTATAACGGGGGGGTTGTTCTCCCCTGGAAAAAAAGGTTCTACTGCGATAATAGCCCCGCCGGCTGATTTATTTTTCTCGTTAATAAGAGTCACATTTATGAATGAGAACGGCTGTCTCTTTTTATTCACATAGCTTTTTTTTAAGTTTGAACGTCTAACTGCGGTAACTAATCTGCCGACGATGAAATACGCATTTATTTGGCTTAACGTCTTTATCGAGCCTCTTTTCTTTTCTCACTCGCCGTTTCAATCGCACGTCCCCCGTAGGCGTAGGTTTAGGGGGGGGGGGGGGGGGTTGCAGGGGACATGTCCCCCTCAATATTGAGAAGAGGTCAATTTGTCCCCCTCCAGAAAATATAGCTAAGAAGGAGCCACAGAACAACTGCGTCTGCATTTGATCTCGTCTTGTCGACGGCGTAAAATGAATTAGGGTTTATTGTTAGTAAGTTAGCCATGTAATAAGCGGGATAATGTATAGCTATACTCGGTCATTGTCGCAAAAATAATTGACCTTCACCCACACGCACACACTCACTTAAACAAACAACACACTGCAGCACCCACTCTCCACACTTTAGATCACACAAACACACTTTATATTGATTGATAAAGGATTTGCACTACAACTCGTACACCTACTGTAAATTGTACCTAAATTGCACCTCATCCCATTTCTGCCTTGCACTATATAGTATTGTATATTAGTACACTGCATAGTATTGTATATTATATGGTAACTCAGTTACGTCTATTCTGCATCGAACATTGTACATATGTCTATACTGAACACTGTGACCTCATTTTTTTACTTCTAATTTACATGCTATACTATGTTATTTGATACTATCTTGTCTAGCACAGTCTCTGGAGCGTAACAGTAAGAAGCATGTTGTATAAAAGTATTCTGTACTTCTGTATGACAACTATTAAAGAAACTTGTTAGAACACCTCGCGCGGTGCCTCGGTGTTCTAAACTCTGTGTCGGTCAATTATTTTGCGACAATGACCGAGTATATAGCTATACATTATCCCTTACATATATTTGTGTTAGCGTGGTACCTAAATGTTGTCTTTTTCCCTTACATAAATAAAGACATATCCACCATATAGATTAATGCAGAAAGGGCACAAATTGGTGGATAAAGGAACACCAGAATGCAGGAATTAAGTGTTTGACGCTCACTAATTAAGTGTTTGACCCCCCCCCACC
>NW_028172697.1:5000-22698 GCF_963971535.1 Notolepis coatsorum
AAGGGATTAAGCCTGGGTCTCTGCAGTGGTAGGGTTGACGCCCCTTGGCACAGAAGAGACGTGTGTTTGCTTGTCATTCGTTTACCACATGTGTGATTGGTCCAGCTCTGACTGGAGAGTCACTGTGTGGGTATAATTATTTGCTGCCTCCACATTACAATTCTGGACGTATGAGGACGTTATTTGCCTTCTGTAATGCTTATCATGTGTATGTGTATAATTCTCTGCATGATGATACATAATGATGTATCATATAATGACATGTTTTGACATACTTCGTGATCAATACCATTATCGATGAGACCCGACCACAAGCCAGTGAAGAACACATGGCTCCAGAGTTGGTCCTAACCACTAAACCATCGCTAACCACTAAACCATCGCTAACCACTAAACCATCGCTAACCACTAAACCATCTCTAATCACTAAACCATTGCTAACCACTAAACCATCGATAACCACTAAACCATCGATAACCACTAAACCGTCGCTAACCACTAAACCATCGCTAACCACTAAACCATCTCTAACCACTAAACCATCACTAACCACTAAACCATCGCTAACCACTAAACCATCTCTAACAACTAAACCATCGCTAACCACTAAACCATCGCTAACCACTAAACCATCGCTAACCACTAAACCATCTCTAACAACTAAACCATCGCTAACCACTAAACCATCGCTAACTACTAAACCATCGCTAACCACTAAACCATCGCTAACCACTAAACCATCTCTAACCACTAAACCATCTCTAATCACTAAACCATCGCTAACCACTAAACCATCGCTAACCACTAAACCATCGCTAACCACTAAACAAGCTCTAACCACTAAACCATCGCTAACCAAACCATCTCTAATCACTAAACCATCGCTAACCACTAAACCATCTCTTACCACTAAACCATCGCTAACCACTAAACAAGCTCTAACCACTAAACCATCTCTAACAACTACAGTACACCATATCTGGACACACAGCAGGCATGAAATTCCAATTATTTTACCCGGAATAGCGAAGGGAATTTGAGGTCAGTTTTTTTTCCACGGAAGAGCGAGCGACATGATGAAAAACATGCAGGTACATGAGCACCGTGAAGGGCGCTTCCATCGCGGAGCGCACGCAGCCTTGTCTACCGCCACGTTAATTTGCACATAATCCAATAACCGCAGCTATCGCACCACTTCTACCCCCCCCCACCCCCCGCTACAGCGCTGTTATGGTATGAACATAAACCACACATGATGTCTCATCTGACCACAAAGACAGGCAGACCGCGGCTTAACCTCAGGTCAACTCACAGACGTAATGTAGCGAATACGCACACACACACACACACACACACACACACACACACACACACACACACACACACACACACACACACACACACACACACACACACACACACACACACACACACACACACACACACACACACACACACACACACACACACACACACACACACACACACACACGCGCGCACACACACGCGTGCGCTGGGCTTTTATAGAATGGAACCAAATTGGATGGAATTTAATTGAGTCTTTGATCATTATAGGATCACCATGTGGCTTCTTGGCATCCTGGTTATTGTTTCACTGATTAATCATTTTCACTCCACACAGAAATGTGGGATCCACATACCGGCCCGCCCGGTGTGCTGGCTGCTTGACACAGATATGCGGTTGGAACAAGGGCATCTTTATGTGTCCCTGCCCTCCGATTGGCTCCGGGCCCTTTCCATGCGACTTGATTTATTTGAAAGATTGTTTTTATTGATTCGCTGAATTAATGTGGTGCCAGTTTAATCAGTGTGTTATGGAACTATGCAGAATCTGACATCTCTGTGAACTCAAATGAATTGAGTGTACAATATTGATCTGGTTATCCACAGTATTTATACAGCTATTTGTCTACAGGCTGATTAATTCAGTGTGGGAGAGACTGTATAGGTGGTGTGTTTGTTGTTGTTGTTGTGTGTGTGTGTGTGTGTGTGTGTGTGTGTGTGTGTGTGTGTGTGTGTGTGTGTGTGTGTGTGTGTGTGTGTGTGTGTGTGTGTGTGTGTGTGTGTGTGTGTGTGTCTTTGTGTCTTTGTGTGAGTGGTAATTGCATCTGCTATGGACGGCAAGTTTGAACCCTTTATTGGAATTGCAGCATTTAGAATTTATACACACACACACACGCACACACACACACACACACACACACACACACACACACACACACACACACACACACACACACACACACACACACACACACACACACACACACACACACACACACACACACACACACACACACACACACACACACAATATGTGCATACTATAGTACACGTTATACACAGTGTATCCCTGGAACAGTGCTGTGATTGAGCAGCATCAGAGAAAGGGAGCCAGCGTAGGGTGTAGAACACTGGCGTGGAGTTGTTTGTTTTGGCTCATTACAGACCAATGTACAGATGAATGAATAGACGGCAGAAAATAAAAAAAGATTGATTGTCAGTGAGTTGACGGCCCCGTCTAAGATATGTAAATAAAATACTTATCGACCACAGGAAAAAGGTACATATTGTACGTTGTGTGATAGCCATTTGTAATATAATTGAAGTATCTACGGAAATTTACAATGTGTACATATTACAAATAAGTAATATATTAACGTATTTATGTATTTATAAATAAGTACATATATTACATGTTCAATATTATTTTTTTTACTTTTAACATTTTCATAAAATCTTTGAGTTCCCCTGCTGGGGAAGAAACCCAGGATGCTTACATGGGAGGCAAAGGGCCTTTACCTCCAGACTACCAAGACATATTTTTCTGATAGCCTCAAAACCCTAACCCACAATGTTACCTTAAACTAACTACTGTATAACCTTAACCATAACCTTAACCATACTGTTACCTTAAACTAACCCTAACCCTAACCATAACCATAACCATAACTATAAACCTAACCCTGACCCTAACACCATAATCCTATATATCTATCTAAACCATAACCATTAAACATTAAACATTAAAACAAATCATCATCATCATCATCATCATCATCATCATCATCATCATCATCATCATCATCATCATCATCATCATCATCATCATCATCATAGTATTGCTGTGTTATATCAGGGTGTCATTGTTAGCTGTTTGTTTGGGACTTCCGCCGATATACGAAATGTAAATATATCACTTATACAATACATACATTTTGTGCCTTTTCCCCCCACTGTCGATTAGTAGTTTATTTACGTTTTCTGATGAGAAACCCGTTGGAGTCAAACAAGTCTATTCATAAATCTGCTGGGTACATGACCGCTGGGATGCAATAACTGACTGGACTCAATAAGTGGAGCTAGCAAAGCCCCGGATATGAATATCAACCTCGCATCTTAATAACGGTTTGCCATTCCAGATCCCACGCTACTACTGTGAGATCTAAAACTAGCGAAAGCTTCCATTTATGAAGCTTAGACGCTCCTGTGTGTATAAGTACTAAGCCTGGGAGAAAAGAGGACCAAGTGTCAGCCGCACTATTGTGGAGGAAAGCGCAGCCAGGTAATGAAATACAGCAGAAATGTAAATTCCAACATGTATTTATTTAATCTGCCCACATAGGCCACAGCTCAGGTCATAATTACCATACCAGTTCAAACAGATGCAAAGGGCTGCACTCTATATTATATAGGCATTACCACAGTGCATTATATTACGCTGTGTTTAATAAGGGGCAAGTGTGTAAAGGTATAACTTGCGTTGGGAATGATATTAAAGCTTAGCCTGGCTAATGCATGTTCAGCCTATTAGTAAGAGTAACCTACAATTTAAAAGTATTAAAAAAAATTAAGTTGTTCCGAACTGTATTTTTTCATGGTAAATTGCATAATTCAGAGGTTGTTTATTTGTTTTGATTTTGCATGGTATGATGATTATGTGTGTTAAGCGTATTTGATGCATATTCCAGAGTAAGCTGAACTCTATTTTGTTTACTAACCTTGAATTCTTGCAAGGATCCACACCTATAGTGTGTAATGCTGTACAATAATATATATACTGTATATATACACATCTGTCTGTACATACCGGCATATAATCCTTTTTACATATCTGTAGATACTATATCTATATCTGTACATATCCCTTACCTACTCTTACTAGTTACGCTGCTGGCCAGTATGACTGTATACCTAGTATCACTATACATATTAATACTACAACTCTGTACTGTACATACATCTGATTAGCACTATTACTCAGTTGTACTAATTGATATATTTTATATCCAGTTTAATAAATCTGTACATTGTATATTAGTATTACACTTTACTGTTACATTTGCACTCTGGTTAGATGCCAAACTTCTTTTCGTTGTACTGTACTTGTGCTGTATGATGACATATACATTCTAATCTAATCAAATTTAATCTATAATATGACTTTAATACTGTGTGTAGACTAACCTCTAGTTACTTTCCCAGGCCTTCTATTGACACTCATATAGTATGGCGTTAATACTGTTACACGAGGGTTGCACGATACACCGATACTGTGGAACAGCATCCCCACCTCCATTAGGCTCGCCCCCTCGATAGATGCCTTCAAATCTAGGCTCAAAACCCACTTCTAACTACTAGCCTTTCCTGTTCACTGACTCATGCCCTGTTTTCCTATGTGTTTGCCTGTGTGCCCTCCCATAAAACGGAGTGTGATTGTTGTCAATATCTATCTATGTGTACAGTATCTACCCTCTGTACAGCACTTTGGTTGACACGTGTCATGTTAAATGTGCTATATAAATAAATCTGATTGATTGATTGATTGATAGATTGAAGTATTGCGATACCCAGCCGTTAAAAATGGTCCAATCACCCAGTCATCACCCACATAATAAACCTCTCCATAAAACAGGGATACTGTACGTCCCCAAAGACTTCAAAATTGCGAGAGTGACCCCCCCTGCACAAATTAGACCCAGGCAACTACCGCTCTGTTTCTATTCTTACCTCCATCTCGAAAGTCATGAAAAAAAAATTCTATGAACAGGTCGAAAAGTACCTTGTGGAAAAAAAGCGAATCTACGAATTCCAATCTGGCTTTAGAACATCCCACATCCCACTCCCACACATGCCTTCTCTATTTGAACGACCACATCAAACAAGAGGTGGACGCGGGCAAATACTGCGGCATGGTCATGCTGGACCTCCAAAAGGCTTTCGACACTGTCAATCACTCCCTTCTGATTGACAAGCTAAAAGGAATTCGTTTTGATAGTTTGATAGTAGATGCAATCCTACCTGGAGATATTATTTATAGATTTATATATATATATATATATTGCAGTCTATTTACCATTTACCAACAAGAGCAGAGGGTAAGAGAGCAGGAGCAGGAGAGAGAGAGAGCTTCAGTTGAATGGGGCGAAGGTGACACAGGAGCAGAGGGTAAGAGAGCAAGAGCTTCAGCTGGAGGCTGGGTAGCTTTGGAGCAGGGAAAGCTTAAACCGAGTAATAATGTTCTGCAATGTTCTGTGATCTCTCAACTAAAAGCACACTTATTCAATGCATATCTGAAATGGAAAGAAAAAACAACAACTAACCTTCGTACTGTCTTTTACTATTATGCACTTTGCTACTAAGGGGTCTTGTAAATCACTTTGGATAAAAAGCGTCAAGTTAATGACTAAATGTGACTTTGTTCTTTGAGAAACTTGCCAAAGAACTGGTCCGGCCTGACAATAAGTGGACATTGCTTGCTGTGCTGCTGTGCTGCTGTGCTGTGCTGGGGGGTAAAGCTCAGGAAGCTTAGATGCTCACCAGAGCAAAGATTATGACACTGTGAGGGGTTAAAGTTCTAGCAGATTATGAGACGGTGCCGGAAGCAGATGTTCAGGTCACTGCAGCCAAAACCTGGTGAGTCTTTCCTCGACCCGGCTGGGCAACAGGAGGTCTTTGGTTGGTGGTGGTCAGCTACTAAAGCTTTCTCCTATCGTGAGTTACGCCAATCATGTTGTTGTCTTTGTTAGTACATCTGATTCTGACATCTGACTCTCTGACTTTGTCAGTACATCCGAACGAGATGGCGTTCACAGATTTGAGAACAGCTGCTATGGCCCGCAGATTCTTATAAGTTGACCCCTGTCGAGAACTGCCTTGGAGGGGGGGGGGGGGGGGGGGGTGGCTGGATAGACCAGTGGAGGCTGTGACCAAAGCTACTCCCCCCTCGTCTTCCGTCCCAAGTTCCAGGGAGGCGGTCTGATCGGAAGAGAATTCACCTGTCGTTAATCGCAAAAAGGGTCCGCTCATCTGATTTCTAGTTGTCCTGTTCGCTAGAGAAAGGAGGGAAAGACTGTGGCATTAATTAGTACCCGGTCGAAAAATGGTCCCTGTGAGGTAAGCCTTGTGAGCGCACTGTCCTGCCCAGTAGCAAAGGAGATTGAGGATTTTGTATCTGAGGGGGGGGGGGGGGGGGGGGGGGGGGGGGATGTGGCATTGATTAGTGTCCCGACTCAAAATGGTCCCTGTGAAGTAGGCCCTTTGAGCCCACCGTCGTGTCCGGTAGTGAAGGGGTTTGAAGGTTTTGTGTCTGAGGGGGACACGCTTTTTGATGCACCAGATGGTGAACTGATCCCGGTTTCTGTTCTCAGGGATGCTGGGGGGGCGACCCTGTCATTGTACCCACTGCTTGTTGAAGGAGTGATGGATTTGCCTGCCTCATCCACCTTGAATGCTTCTATCCCTCCTACTCCTATTCGAGCTCCGGGAGGGTCATCAAAGAGAAGTCGCCTATTCTCAGTCCTTGCCCCACAATGGTGGAATGAACTTCCCACCCCAGTTAGGACAGCTGAAACCCGTCCAATCTTTCGCCGTCGACTAAAGACGCACTTCTTCAATCATTATCTGATTTTTTTTTTTTTTATCTAACCTTACTGTCATGCACGTGTCCTAATAAACTAACCTACACTGTAGCACTCAACACTTTGATGCACATTGTTACTCAGCTGATAGAGTTGTACCCTTCCTGCTGTCTTGTTGTACAAAACTTTTTGTTGTACCGTCCCTTCCTCTGAAAGGTATGCAGTTTGTGTTGGGCAATGATCTGGTGTGGAATCAGGTTTGTGTGTCTCCTAATGTATGTGTGGAGCCTTGTGATGTGCCTGAGATGGCAGTGTTTGAGGGGGAGAAGGAGAACTCTGCCGTTCCTGTTGCTGTGACAGAACCTCACAGAATTTAAGCTTCGCACTGGCTGATTGTGTAGGAATGGTAGAGGAACCCAGTAGTCAAGCTATATCACAGGAACATTCTTAGGTTCAGAATTGGCTGAATGGTTACAGAGGACACCTGAGGATAATGTTGACGGTATTTGTCCAAAACATGATTCGGTCCAGAACAGCCAAACCCATGATTGCCAGGCCAGTTTTGCAGACCTCGTAGAGGAGAATGTTTACAATGGTGGGGCATTGGAGAAAGTTCAGGAGAAAATAACTGAAGGAGGTATAGGAGAAAGAGTAGAGCTGTCCTAAGGCCAACAGGTCAGGATGCTGTCTGCACTTGTGTGAACTTAGAGATCAGTCAAGTAGACAGGACGTCTGGGTAGAGAAGGACGGGCTAGAATCCTCTATACCCCTGTTTAGTGGGGCAATTGGACATAGAGGAGATAATGATGATGGAAATGCCCTAAGTCAGAGAACTGATCCAAGGAGGAGAATGATAATGATGGGGTTCGGGTCAGTTGCGTCAGTCATGGTTAGGCTTAAGAATTCTAGTGCCCTGGCCAATCTTCTTTTTTTTATCCACTTTTATTCCCCATTTTCAAATTTTTCTCCCATCCCAATTTCGTATTTCCAATTCTTCCCTACCCTGTCTTGAACGTTGCTAGACTATGCCTCCCACTGGTCGGCTGTAATGAGGATAGAAGCCTTGCATCACGTGTCACCCAACCGACCTGTAGGTGTCGCTGTCCACAACGTCCAATCCCCACCCACCGGCTTTCCCACCCTCTAACACTGCCAATTGTGTTAGTATGATGGCCGGCCAAGCCGGTAGCAACGCCGAGAGCTGGGCTCAATACCAGCATGTCCTGCGTTAGTGGCGAGCGCCTTGCCCACTGCGCTACTCAGCCGCACCATGCCCTGGCCAATCTCAAATCAAATTCAAATCAAATTTATTTGTAAGGCCCGACAACACACGTTAATGTCCCCATGGGCCAGACACGTCTTCTTTAAACAAGTCAAGAAGAAACATCACAATAAATCAAGAACAAAAGAAAAACACCATAAAGTCCAAAAAACATTTAATTAATGAATGCAACACTCCCAGACATACCCCACGCGAAGGTAAGGAAAAACTCACTAAAACCTAGCAATAGGAAGAAAATGCACCACAGGCAATGTGGAGGAGAGAAACCTTAGAAGGGCAGTTCAAGGGGGGATCTCCCTTCTTAGAAGTCGGTGATGGTAGTGTTGCAATAAAACAGGCGAACAGTTGGCGATCTCCAAGTCTCATTCGGTCTTCTAACCACAGCTGAAAGAGAGGAGGTATTACAGCTAGTGCACCCGCATAGACCTCTCCCACCCACCCACCCCCTCCAAATGTACAGTCTCCTCCCCACCGTATGTATATATTCTCTCCCCACCGTATGTATATTTATCTCCCACCCACCCACCCCCTCATAATGTACAGTCTCCTCCACATTATGTATATACTCTGTCAGGATCTATGGGTAACAGTACTCACTGTATATTTGAATATCGTATATGTCACAAATGTAACAGTACTAAATACCTGTATGTCATGTATGTCCCTATGCCATAAATGTCATGTATGTTGTGTATGTCATAAATGTCACTATGAATTGAAAATGGGGGACCCTGATGGAAACAAGACAAACGTCTTTCTCTGGTCTGCATCCCCTTAACAATTGTGTGTATTGAGCCGTACTGTATTGTACCCATTCTGCAATCTGTTCATTCATTCATTCATTCATTCATTCATTCATTCATTCATTCATTCATTCATTCATTCATTCATTCATTCATTCATTCATTCATTCATTCATTCATTCATTCATTCATTCATTCATGTGTAGCGATACACCTGGTTTAACGCATGCAGGGAGCTATGAGGTAGACACTCAAGGACACTTACCGTACGACACGCCGCCGGGAGGGGCCGGAGTTGAACCAGGAACCTTCTGATTACCATATGACAGCTCTATCTCCTGAGCCGCTGTCAACCCCCCAGAATGTCATGGCTGCCACGCTGTCAGGGGGCTGAGCACTGCATGAGTGGTGTATCGGAACCGTTTGGAGTGCATATCTGTAGATGGAACAGTTTGGAGTGCATATCTGTAGATGGAACAGTTTGGAGTGCATATCTGTAGATGGAACAGTTTGGAGTGCATATCTGTAGATGGAACAGTTTGGAGTGCATATCTGTAGATGGAACAGTTTGGAGTACATACTGTATCTGTAGATGGAACAGTTTGGAGTACATATCTGTAGATGGAACAGTTTGGAGTGCATATCTGTAGATGGAACAGTTTGGAGTGCATATCTGTAGATGGAACAGTTTGGAGTGCATATCTGTAGATGGAACAGTTTGGAGTGCATATCTGTAGATGGAACAGTTTGGAGTGCATATCTGTAGATGGAACAGTTTGGAGTGCATATCTGTAGATGGAACAGTTTGGAGTACATATCTGTAGATGGAACAGTTTGGAGTGCATATCTGTAGATGGAACAGTTTGGAGTACATACTGTATCTGTAGATGGAACAGTTTGGAGTGCATATCTGTAGATGGAACAGTTTGGAGTACATACTGTATCTGTAGATGGAACAGTTTGGAGTGCATATCTGTAGATGGAACAGTTTGGAGTGCATATCTGTAGATGGAACAGTTTGGAGTACATACTGTATCTGTAGATGGAACAGTTTGGAGTGCATATCTGTAGATGGAACAGTTTGGAGTGCATATCTGTAGATTGGGGCACGTGAACTATAGTGTCTTTTGATGTCATAATGTTGTTGACGTTGACTTTGGGCCGGACACAAAAAAAGGTGTATTATCCTGAGCACACTAGCTTAATTAATAATTTTGTTTATCTATTCAATTTGTGCTCTAATCAGCTCAATATGTTGTTGTAAATGCACTTCTGTTCATTCTCCGGTGCCTCAATGACAACAAGGAAGGCTATACGTTTAACAGGTGGCTAAGGAGGCATCACGTATGGATATTGGCTTATTAATATAGATACTTTTTTTTATAGATTTAAATCACTTAAATGTTGGAGAACGAAGTAGAACCCCCACGTGCATATACGAAACATCTCTCCTCAGCTGTCACCGCGGCCTCGCACGAAAACAATTATTTCCACGCCTTTGATTTCAGAGTATAGGTATGTGAAATTAATTAAAATAATGATGAATTTACCAGCTAATCGTACATATTGGGCTTCAATTAATTATTCACCCACAAGAGTTTTTTGTAAGATTAGCAATTGTAGGTTAAATTGGACCTGGATTGTGAGTGTGGAGCCACACGTTTGCACGTTCACACGCAACACAGCACACACAAAACATATCTGTCACCTCAGCATCTGTCTCCCTATCGCAGCTTTCACTTATCTCGTGCAAAGCCAATTATTTCCACGGTTTTGATTTCAGAGTGGGCATGTTGAATTGGCAATAATTCCCCTGATAAAGGAAAATTGGATGCGACCGAATAATACGGTCCTGAGTCGAGTGAAGGCGGATGACTGATGAACTTCTAAAAGCGAAAAAGTAAACAACGTATTATGCATGGCGCATATCACGCCAGTTAGGGTACCTTATGTATACTGTACCTTTACGTACTCGTTGTATATATTCAAGTGTTATTGACCGTTTATTGTAACGTAAAATACAACTGATAGGGCATACAGAGACCCTCATCTGCACCTTTGATCACACTGCCTACTTGCTGAATGAATGAAAACTTTATTTAACAGATTGCAGAACGGGTACAATACAGTACGGCTCAATACACACAATTGTTAAGGCGGGGATGCAGACCAGAGAAAGACTTGTGTCTTGTTTACATCTGGGTCCCCCATTTTCAATTCGTAGTGAATTGCTCATATGCTTATATGCAGAGTTCATTATATTGCTTACTGCTTATTTTTATCTTTAGTATAATTTTATTTAGTCTATATTTATGTACGTTGTTTACTTTTAAGGCCATGCTCAAAACCCACCTTTTCGCCATAAACAATCCATGAGCTAGTTTTGTATTGTAGTATGACTGGTGTATTATGTCTGTCTGTTCTCTATCTGCTTGGTTGGCCTGCATGTATTTTTTCTGTTTTCATATTGTTCCTGTCTTTTTTGTTTATTTTTCTTTCCCGGGATGCGCCCCGGGCCTATGTAACTATTGGTTGAGGGGCGCAATATAAATAAATGTATCATATCATATCATATCATATCATGTCTTTCTACTATTACCCGTCCCTGCCCATACCTGTACCTCCCCTCCCCCCTCCCCTATGCTGCTATGATGCCTGAATTTCCCCCAAGAAGATCAATAAAGGAATATCTTATCTTATCTTATAAAAACACAACTGAAGGCTAAATAGCGGCTCCTCCTCCAATGACCCACGGAAACAGGGTTATTGACTAAAAACACAACACAGGTTTAGATTACATTTAGATTAGATTCAAATGAATTGTCATTATACAGCACAAGTACAGTACAATGAAAATAAGTGCAAAAAAAGTGCAATAGCAATATCCAGTGTAGGCCTACAGGTGATTAAACTGGATATAAAATAATCAATTAGTACCACTGAGTAATAGTGCTGATCAGATGGGTTATTTACAGTTTAGCAAAGCCAAACTCTTTTCGTTGTACCGTATAATGACAATGCATTTGAATTAATGGAGTATAAACGAATTGAGTATACAGTAAATTGAAAACCAGATCAAAGTCGTCAGAATATTAAAGCGCTCTAACTGTCTATACACGCAAAGGGCAATTCCTCGCATTTCACACATCTACATCATGCCGTCTAATCAAATTGGATTCTCTTCTTTTTTCCACGCAGTTTAGTCTCCTTCTTCTGCCATGCTAATTAGTTGCTAAAAGTGGTATAAATTAATGTGTAATGGCGAGGCAGCCACCTGTCCATATGTTCGTTGCTCAGCACCGCTTTACCGTAATTGGCACATTGCCGTGAGAAATGCATGCATCAGCCTTGTACGCCGAGCTACAGAATCAGGCAAAAATGCTCCTGTTTGAACAGATTTCCGAAAGGGTCACCCTGCAGGTCCTTCAACCGGATCAAAATTCCATCCCGCTTGAATCTGCTGCTCAGGTTACTCTATAGTCTGACCTGCATTGATTGATTGATCGATTGAAAATGTTATTAACAGATTGCAGAATGGGTACAATACAGTACAGCTCAATACACACAATTGTTAAGGGGATGCAGACCAGAGAAAGACTTTCGTCTTGTTTACATCAGGGTCCCCCATTTTCAATTAATCATAACATATATGACATACATGACATACAGATAGACAGTAGCTACTGCTACATCTATACATTTATGACATACCAGATTTACAAATACAGTACTGTTTGTGAAACAAAAAGAGTCTAAAAAAGAGCGTATATACATTTGACGAAGAAATTGTACATTGGATGAGGTGGGGTGGGTGGGGGGGGATGGGTAGGCGGGGTGGGGGGGGGGTAACTGTACATTAGATTATCGACGAAACCTTACTTGGTCCCAAGAAGAGTCTCCTGCAGTGTTTATATACGCGTGTAATATCTGGTGTGGGGCTCCGTCAGTCCTGTGGGTTACCAGGCTGCATGTACACTAAACATATTCCCTGTTGTTTAAACACAAACTGATATCATGGGTCTCTAAACTGCTTGTCCTTACTATGTTATTCCCTGTTAACATTCTCCAAATATGCTCACTGCCTGGAGGCTAGGGTGCTGGAGGCTAGCTGGCATGTTAGCAGACTGAAGGTTAGGATGCTGGGGGTTAGCTGACTGGAGGTTAGGATGCTGGGGGTTAGCTGACTGGAGGTTAGCATGCTGGGGGTTAGCTGACTGGAGGTTAGCTGACTGGAGGTTAGGATGCTGCGGGCTGGTAGGTTAGCATGCTGGGGGTTAGGATGCTGGGGGTTAGCTGACTGGAGGTTAGCATGCTGGGGGTTAGCTGACTGGAGGTTAGCTGACTGGCGGTTAGCATGCTGGGGGTTAGCTGACTGGAGGTTAGCATGCTGGGGGTTAGCTGACTGGAGGTTAGCATGCTGGGGGTTAGCTGACTGGAGGTTAGCATGCTGGGGGTTAGCATGCTGGGGGTTAGCTGACTGGAGGTTAGCATGCTGGGGGTTAGCATGCTGGGGGTTAGCATGCTGGGGGTTAGCTGACTGGAGGTTAGCATGCTGGGGGTTAGCTGACTGGAGGTTAGCATGCTGGGGGTTAGCATGCTGGGGGTTAGCTGACTGGAGGTTAGCATGCTGGGGGTTAGCATGCTGGGGGTTAGCTGACTGGAGGTTAGCATGCTGGGGGTTAGCTGACTGGAGGTTAGCATGCTGGGGGTTAGTTGACTGGAGGTTAGCATGCTGGGGGTTAGCTGACTGGAGGTTAGCATGCTGGGTAGGGTGACCAAACGTCCTCTTTTACCCGGACATGTCCTCTTTTCACGCCCTGTCCGGGCCGTCCGGGGGGGGGTTTATAAATTCATGAGAATGTCCGGCTTTCACGGACCGTTTGCATGTACTTAAATTGACTGGCGCATTGCACAGAATACTACGGTACTCTGTTGCGTGTGTGACGTAATCCCTGAGAAGCTTTGTGGGCGGCTCTACAACTACACTCGCACAAACAGAGGAAGAGGGGACAGAGTGGAGCGCAGCTCACATTCACAATGCCAAAGAATGTACTTTTACAGATGAACTGGAGAAGAAATTCCAAATGTACCGACCCGTCGGAACAAATGGGAGGCGAAGTTCAGTAGTGCGCGCACTAAATCCGAAGCCAATGTGTTATAGCGCCCCACTCGACTCGATTGATGTCGCACATGAAGCGCTCAAATCAAATCCAGTACTGTGGTGTTTCTACAGACAGGAGTAACCACGGAGCAGTGACAATATTCCCAATCATAATACAGTACTTTGACTGGAAGAGGGATGGCATGCAAACAAAATTAATCAAGGTTAAATACACCAAATGAGACGGCAGAAACCATTGCACAATAGCTCATTGAAACATGGCAAAAAAAAACGATTTGTCTGAAAAGGATATTTGTTAACTGGATTTTCTATTTTCTATTATTTCATATATTTTGTTATTTATTTTTGTCCAGTAAGACTTGAAAAGAGAGCTATTATTTTGTTACAGGTTGATTTTTAAGTAATTATTGTGCCATTGAGATTTGTCAGATAATTCTAGGCATAATCAAGCATGCTGATTGTTAACTTTGGTTTGGTGTGTCTTTGGTTATAGAGATATTGTTGTGTTATATACAGTAAAATAATATAAATAATAATTGTATATCCATAGAGAGGAGGCATACTTTAAATATATTAAAACAATAATGCATCTTTGAGTAAACGTTGAGTATATGCATGCGTTGCTCATGGGACGGGGTTGCACGGCGTGCAACCAGTCTGTGAGCAGAAGCACGCACATGCACGGATGTGCACATGCGTGCACACAGGAATGCGCTGCACTCGACTGATGCGCCAACTCGCTAAGTACTACTTTGCATAACAATATCGCCGGTCGTCAGGTGTGTTCAAATACGTTCTCAGATACATTCACACAAAACTTGTGAATGAAATGTGTTACATTCCATTCGTAGAGGCAATTAGGCACTGTCTTTAGTCTGTGCTATGCGAGGGAACAACTATGCGCGGGAGCGCGCGCACGGCGCACACGCCATCATTAAAATATAGTGCAACCAGTCGTCCCATGAGAAACGCATGCCATTAAGTATCTCGAGGCTGGGGGGGCATGTCCTCTTTTTTGGAAATCAAAATATGGTCACCCTAATACTGGGGGTTAGCTGACTGGAGGTTAGCATGCTGGGGGTTAGCATGCTGGGGGTTAGCTGACTGGAGGTTAGCATGCTGGGCAGGGACGTGCACAGGACTTTACAGGGGCAGGTGCTCAAAGGCTGAAAAGGGCACTACACTTGTGTGTTTATATTGACCGAGCGCGTGTAGCGCGCAAGCATGATTTTTAAGGGCCCTTTTCGGGCGGGGGGCCCCTTTTTATGTTTTTTGGGGGGTTTTGGTGATCAAATATTGAATATTGAACTATAATAATCAGTGCAGGAGCTCACTTATCCTTGAAAGACACTTTTATCACTGACTTAAAAGGCCCACACATCTCCATAAATGTTCAGGGGGGAGGGAATAAGTGCTTACCCTACAGACCCCAAGAAGTGCTGTATATTCTGTATTGTTTAATATAAATGCATTTTTTATTCCAATCCCGATTTGTATTTGAGATTCCCAAATCCCATCAGACTTGACTTCTTCGTGTCCCTCAATGAGTGTAATACCAGCATTCAACTGTATGCGCCACAGCGGTTTCTATCATCATCATCATCACCACCTACGCTATGCATAAAATATATAGGTCCACGGAGAGGCACGCTGAGGAGGCCGTGCAAACTGCAATGGAATATGGGGCATCTCTCTTTCTTTACCTAATATTTTTATTCTATCCTGACATTTTTCAGTTGGAAGGGTAACGGTAAAAAATTGGAAGTTGGAAGGGTATGCGTAACGGTAAAAAAAATTAAAATTAAAATTATTATTATTTATTTAAAAACAAATTCCAAAAAGGGCACTTTTTTGATGAGGCTCAAAAAGGCAGGTGCTCAAGCACCCCTTGGCCTCTATGTGTGCACGTGCCTGATGCTGGGGGTTAGCATGCTGGGGGTTAGCTGACTGGAGGTTAGCATGCTGGGGGTTAGCATGCTGGGGGTTAGCTGACTGGAGGTTAGCATGCTGGGGGTTAGCATGCTGGGGGTTAGCTAACTGGAGGTTAGCATGCTGGGGGTTAGCATGCTGGGGGTTAGCTGACTGGAGGTTAGCATGCTGGGGGCTAGCATGCTGGGGGTTAGCTGACTGGAGGTTAGCATGCTGGGGGCTAGCTGACTGGATGCTGGAAGACAACTGACTGGGTGGCAGGATGAAAGTGAGCATGTTGCCGCAAGTCATATGTAGGCTACTGTAGGCGTACAGTACATCAGTACATCCAATGTGGTGCAGAAAATAGCCGCTTCAAAAGACATGCTTTGGAAGATGTTTTTTCTTAAAGTTCAAGGAAATCCACTGTTACAAATATATATTTTTAATCGACTGCTACTGAAACCCCCCAGTCTGCTAACTTGCCAGCTAGCCCCCAGCATCCTAACCTCCAGTCTGCTAATGTGCCAGCTGGCCCACATCAGCAAGGCAGTATGCATTATTTGGAGAATGATTCACAATAGTCAAATATAAAAATTTCATTGGGGAAAAAAAGTGTATTGAGATGATCATTTTGACATGACTTGATCTTTGTGGGGGGTCTGTATCAAACAAAGATGTTATCTTAATTCTGTGGATTATGATCCAGGATATCAGCAGCACTTACATACTTAATGGAGAATGGTCTTTTGACAGACATTTAACCTTTATCAAATATTGCAGCCTCCGGCGATGTGCACTAAGCAATATTGTGATTTTGTTCAGCCCTGCTTGGCTATTGATGAGACATATAGAAAGTAAACAACAGTTTCCTACTGTAGCTGTTGGCGTCCATAACATGCATTGTAATTAGCTAGTTATTTCAAAATGACTCTTCACATATAATTCAATTGTATCAAAATGGACACAAAGTCAATTTTAAAACACAGAATCTCTCTCATAATGGACCAAGACGCCTTGCTCTAAAACACTTGGATTAGATTAGATTACATTTATTGTCATCATACAGCACAGTACAACAAAAAGAAGTTTGGCATCCAAGTGCAAAATGTAACAGTAAAATTGATTAAACTGTGTATACAATATATAAATTAGTACTAGGCCTACTGAGTAATAGTGCTAATCAGATGTACAGTATGTACAGAGTTGTAATATTAATTATAAATGTACAGCGATACAGGTATAAAGACACAATGGTAGCAACTAGCAAGTCATACTGGCCAGCAGCGTAACTAGTAAGAGTAGGTAAAAGGGATATGTACAGATATAGATATAGTATCTACAGATATGTAAAAAGGATTATATGCAGGTATGTACAGACAAATGTATATATATATATATATATATATATATATATATATATATATATATATATATATATATATATATATATATATATATATATATATATATAAACGGTAGGCTATATACAGTACAGCATTATGAATAAATATATATATATATACGGTATATACAGCATTATTGTACATGCTATCATGCAGAGTTGTATGGATTATATTATATGCAGGTATATTCTGACAGATGGATAAGTATATATATATATATATATATATATCCATCTGTCAGAAAATACCTGCATATAATATAATCCATACAACTCTGCATGATATTTATATTTACCATATATACCGTATCCATTTATATTTGTATTTACCATATATAGTATATAATTTATATTTAC
>NW_028172696.1:0-25000 GCF_963971535.1 Notolepis coatsorum
TCTACAAAAAATAAGTATCTTATCCCCTCTCTCTGTCTCCCTCCGTCTCTCCCGTATTATGCCTGTCTCTCTCTCTCTCTCTCTCTCTCTCTCTCTCTCTCTCTCTCTCTCTCTCTCTCTCTCTCTCTCTCTCTCTCTCATCTCTCCTCTCTCTCTCTCTCTCTCTCTCTCTCTCTATCTCTCTCTCTAACCCTATTAGCAGGCTACTCCTCTCCCAGAACAACCCTGTCCCTGTCGCTGCCTGGAATTTACTGCATGCAAATAGGCCCCCGTATGTGTGTGCGTGTGTGTGCATGTGCATGTGTGTGAGAAGAGTGTGTGATGAGATATACATATTTAATGAGTTAGAATGAGATGTGGGTGAGGGCAAGGTGAGGGGTGACACACACACACACACACACATAAAACACTTCAAACATGCATGCACGCACACGTGCACATCATTAGCATATATGGACGCAGAGGAGAGGGGGACACAGACACAAGCATTGCATTGACATACACACACACACACACACACACCACCTCCCACACACACACAGACACACACACACACACTTACACACAGACACACACACACACACACACACACACACACACATACACACACACACACACACAGACACACACACACACACACAGCACACACATACACACACACACACACACACACATACACACACACACACACACACACACACACACACACACACACACACACACACACACACACACACACACAGACACACACACACACACAGACGCACACACCTGGCAGACAGCAGGAGCAAGGTGTTTGATAGGTCCATGTGGTTATGAGTCTCTGGGGTATTTTAGCAGGTCTAGCTGCTCTGTGTCGTCATTATGTGATCCGGGTGTTTTACTGTGAGCTGGTCAGACTGAATTCTAAACCTTGTCTCTCTGAGAGTCTGATCTCTCTCTCTCTCTCTTTCTCTCTTTTTGTTTCTTTCTTTCTTTCTCTCTTTCTCTCTTTCGTTCTTTATTCTTTCTCTTTCTTTCTCGCTCCTTTTCTTTCTGTATTTATTCCTCTCTTTCTTTCTCTCTTTCTCTCTCATTCTCTTCTTCTTATTCAATTCTCTTCTCTTTCTTTCTTTCTTTCTTTCTTTCTTTCTTTCTTTCTTTCTTTCTTTCTTTCTTTCTTTCTTTCTTTCTTTCTTTCTTTCTTTCTTTCTTTCTTTCTTTCTTTCTTTCTTTCTTTCTTTCTTTCTTTACTTATTTCCTTGTTTCTCCCTTTCTTTGTATTTTTTTTTCTTCCTTCTTACTTTTTCCTTCCTTTTGTTCTTTCTTTCCTTTTCTCTTTCTTTGTTCTTTCTGTTGCTACAAATTTGCATCTGGTGTGCGTCTGGTGTGCGTCTGGTGTGTGTCCGGTGTGCGCCCGGTGTGCGTCTGGTGTGCGTATGGTGTGTGTCTGGTGTACGTCTGGTGTGCGTCCGGTGTGCTTCCGGTGTGCGTCCGGTGTGCGTCCGGTGTGCGTCTGGTGTGCGTCTGGTGTGCGTTTGGTGTGCGTCTGCCTCCACCACGCTGCAGGTAACTCCCACTTTGGCTGCAGGTTCCTCGGCCTGTGTCTCGTCTAACAGTGCAGATCTGCTCGCTGAGGACAGACAATGTGACAGAGGCGTGACTGGAGACACTGACACAGGGGAAACAGAGTCAAACCCCAAACAGGTAGGCCTGGATGAAGCCCAACGCCAGGGTGACAGTGAGAGGAGGACAGTGAGAGGAGGACAGAATGAGGATGACAGTGAGAGGAGGACAGTGAGAGGAGGACAGAATGAGGATGACAGTGAGAGGAGGACAGTGAGAGGAGGACAGAATGAGGATGACAGTGAGAGGATGACAGTGAGAGGATGACAGTGAGCAGGGAGGGACTGATGGATGTCAGGGTGGCTGTGCTAGAGGAAGAAGAAACAGGTAGGCCTGGATGAAGCCCAACGCCAGGGTGACAGTGAGAGGGTGACAGTGAGAGGATGACAGTGAGATGGTGACAGAACGAGGAGGGAAGTGAGAGGATGACAGTGAGAGGATGACAGTTCTAGAGGAAGATGAGTTTATTTTAATTTAATTTCAAACCTTTATTTAAACTCGTAAGACACTGAGGTTAGCCTCATTTACAGCCACGACGAGCTTACAAAACAAAGACACAGTTAATGAACAGTAGATTCATACATATTCATTCATTCAATCAAACCTTTATTTATTCTTGAAAAGGACCATTGAGGTCACCCTCATTTTCAATGTAGTCGAGACATTTCAATGCATACATTATTAACAACTCTATCTGTTGTAGCCAATTTAATGATTTTCTGCCGTTATGTTATTGTATGAAGGCACCGTGTCACCATGAAAGTGTTGACCAATTAGCAGGCAGTGGGCACAGGAGGCGGGGCTCATGTGCGCTCAGGTGCAGTCTATATGTATGTGTTCACAGGTGTGCAGCGGCAGGGAATTGGGTAATTATCACAGGGAAGCCACACTATCTTTTTACTGTGCTCGTTTGTTTTGTTTTCAGTTATATTGAGTCACTTTTTGGGTTTACTTTGTAGCAACTATCCTGTGTTTAAAGTCCAGCTTAAACACAGAGTTTACAGTACGCTTATATTTGTCCACACTGCAAGTAAGAATAAAAACTCTCAAAAGTACTCAAGGAGAAGACATCTTTTTATTATCAACAAGCATCACGCGTTGGAAAGAGCTTCACCCAGTATTCCCTCACTGGCATCTTTTCTTGTTAGGTTGCCCTTACACAAGTAAAAAGATAAGCTTCTAAACAAGATTTTTTCGAAGAAAGACAGATACGGAAGGAGTCAAGGAACAGCGCCCTTTTCATTGACGTTTCTGCCGATTCAACCACGATATCAACATGCACGCAGCACAACGCGGAACAACACATCAAAGAAGATACGGTGAGACGGATTCATGAATGAATGGAATAAAGTTGTGGAAGGAGTGGCCTCGCGCAACTGGATATAGGCAAATCCTATCAAGAATTCTATGTAAAACCTCCGCCTATTGCTTGACATTGTAAACATGAGTAGCGTGGGGAATCAGGAAATTAACGTTGAAATGGATGCAGCTGTCAATCAAGATGAAACAGAAAATGAACTTGGCAAAAGGCTTTCTAAGCCCACATTTAAAGCTTTGGAAACAAAGATCATGTTGTTGCATAAAGAAAGGAACTTTGGACTGAAATAATTGTGTAAAATGGCTAAAGAGTTGGATCAAATGATGGGCTCAAATGAAAATATTACCGTCATGCAAATTAAGCACGACACACTGTGGAAATTGCTTGGTGAAACTACACGGTTGCATGAATCACTAAAACCTTTATTGCCTGACGACGAAATGTCTAAACAAACAAAATGGTTTCAAGGTCACATGCACAATGTTAATCAAATCATTGACAAAATGGAGAAATGGGTGCGTGCTAACAGGGAGCAGTGCACGCCCACACAAGTTGATGACAATGATTATGAATTCAGTGGTGTGCCCAATGCAACTGAGGTTGTGGTTGACCCAAAGAACAATGCTGTGTCGAGTACAAATGAGGTTCTGAATAACAACGGTTCAAATAACAATGCTGTGTCATATACAAACGAGGTTCTTGCTAATGACGGTTCAAATTTCAACTTTGTGTCAAATGGAAATGAGGTGGATATGATGACAGTGTTTCCAATACGGGTAAATCAAGGGTGTCACGTGGTAGTTCTACCAGACACTCAATGTCATCAAACATTTCTGCATCCATCTTGGCACAGGCCGAGGTGGCGGCACTCGTGGTATTGGAAATGGCTTTAAAAGAAAGTCATGAACTGGAAGCCCAGGAGGTACAATTAAAGGCACAAATGGAAGCCCAGCAAGCACAATTAAATGCACAAATGGAAGCCCAGGAGGCACAAATAAGGAAAAAAAGGCAATTGCTTCAAATACAAAGTCAAATTGCTGCTCAGACAGCTAAGGTGACTGTTCTCAGGAACAGAGGGTCTGACATTGAAAGCAGAGTTACAGATGGAATGAACTCTTATGCGTCAAAAGAAAAGGCTGCTCTCAACCCCTCTGCTGTACAATTCATTCCATCACTGTCAGACTGTCATGTCAACTATCCACCAACAGGAGGGAGTGGACCTGCAATGGCAATTGATGCACAGCCAATGGATTCAACACAGCAATACAGATTTCTACCAACAGGAGGCAGCAAACCTGCAAGACCAACTCAATCACACCAAAAGCCATACAATCAGCTCAGTACTGTAGCCACCCGGCACAAGGAAATCATTTCTCAAGGAACCAAAACAAAACCAAGTGCTCCAACTCTCACTGCAAGCATGCCACAAATATCTCAACACCTACCTCATGCTGTATATTCACCGCAGCAACCCATTCAAAGCAGTGAGGATCAAGGCAATATCTTCACGATCATGCAGAAGCAAAATGACATTACAGCATTACTTGTGCAACAGCAAGTTTCCTTATCACTACCCCACAGGGATATACCAATCTTTGATGGAAACCCTTTTGAGTACAACACATTCATTAGAGCCTTTGAACATGGAGTGGAAGGAAAGGCTGCTAACAGTGTGGACTGCTTGTACTACCTGGAGCAGTACACTAGAGGGCAACCTAAAGAGCTGGTAAAGAGCTGTCAACATATGCCATCCGACAGGGGGTATCAAAAGGCTAGAACGCTTCTGCATGAACGTTTTGGAAATGAGCAGAAAATAGCCACTGCATATATAGAGAGAGCGTTTGGATGGGTACCTGTAAAATCAGAGGATATCAAGGCCTTACAAGCATTTTTTTTTTTTTGTATTTTTTTTTTTGTATTATTTTTTAAACAGACATATAAACAAACATGACAACACACGATAAGATATACAAGCATTAATTCACAGTGCATATCCAATGAAATTACCATTTAGTCAAATGTCTTATACAGGATATACCCCTAATACCTGTTATCTAAAAACCTACATACATATGCTCCAGCTCGAACCCCCCCCTCCCGGACCCCCCATTGGATAATCCAACCATTATAACTTGTTCCTAACCAGACACTACCATTATATGCTAGCTTTTATTCTCTCCACCACTTCTAACCACAATGTCATTTTGGATTCATTGAGACCCAAAATTCTTGCTGTAGATATTTCTTGATAAATCACATCGAGATATGTAAGAGTCCAGACCTTCCGGTTGAAACCGGTTGAAACCGGTTGAAACCATCGTGATGCTATCAGCTTTTTAGCCACTGTGATACCGGATAAAACCAATCTCTTTAGCTGTGGAGGTGCTGCATGCTCAAAGACATCATTTAGCAGTAATACAGAGGGGTGTACAGGTATATCCAGAGTTAAGAGATTTGCTAATTGCTGGGTCACTTCTTTCCAAAATATCTTAACTGGTGGGCAGTCCCAGTACATGTGCATAAATGTCCCTTCGTCCCAATTTATACATAGGGAGCATTTGGAGTCTTGTTTAAGACCCATTTTGTTCAGTCTTATAGGAGTTAAGTATGTCCTGTGAATATAGTTAAGATTGATTTGTTGATGGTCCAGGTCTGGTATATCCCTCCTCCAGACTAAGTCTAGATGGAGGTTTTCATACGAGGCCGTTAGTAATTGATGATAAAGATCTGATACAAAACCTCTCGATGTCTCTCTTTCATAGAAAAATTTGTGGTATCTGTGGTGTACAATTGGTATATTTAATGGAACACCGTGAGCCTTCAAACATGCCAATAACTGTGCGTAAAAATAATATGTGGACTTGGTGAGATTACATTTTTTGCGTATTTCATTGAAACTACAAAAACCCTGTTTGTTGAAAACGTCTCCTAATGAGTGTATGCCTTGCTTTTCCCATCTAGGGAATCTTATAGGTTGTTTTCCTATCAAGAGTGCATTGTTATTGAATAAGGGAGTATGATTATGCCATTTATGTGGGGTAGAATATTTTTTTTGTGTTTCGCGCCATATCCGGATCGCATGAGTGATTATGGGGCCAAATTTCCGTTCGCATTGCTTAATTGGTAATTTGGTGTATACTATGCCCTTCAGCCTATGTGGAGCTACTATATTTTCTTCTAAATTTCTCCAGGATACTAATGCTTGGGGATCAAACCATGTTGTTAGTGGTCTTAAAGTGTACGCCTTACACGTAGCGTTTGGATGGGTACCTGTAAAATCAGAGGATATCAAGGCCTTACAAGCATTTTCGTTATTTTTACGCATCTGCTGTAATGCCATGGAAGACATCAGCTACATGTCTGAGATGAACATGCCATCAAACCTACGGGCAATAATCATGAAGCTACCTTACAAACTCAGAGACAGATGGAGAAACATTGCTTTTGAATACCAGGAGAGACACCATCGTCAAGCAGGTTTCAGTGAAGTTGTCACCTTCATTGAAAGACAAGTGTCTATTGCATCTGACCCACTGTACAGGGACATTCTAGACACTGTTGTCTCAATGTCAAAGTTGAAGATTGGAAACAAAACTTCACAAGGACGCCTGCAGGAGAGAGGAAGCAGTTTTGCTACATCTATGTCACCTGTTGAGTTTGACAATCAAGAGGAGAGAGACAAACCAATAAGAGAATCCTGCCTGCTATGTGAAGAGGCCCACAGTTTGGAAACATGTTCTAAGATGGAGAGGAAGCGGCATGGTGAAAAAATAGATTTTCTAAAAAGAAAGCGTGCTTGCTTTGGATGTCTATATGTCGGGCACATAAGTTCACAGTGCCATAGTAGGCTGTTTTGTAAAATATGTAACCTAAGACATCCTACCAAGTTTCAAGTTATTTAATAGTTGTCATACAGAAGTACAGAATACTTTCATACAAAATGCTTCTTACTGTTACGCTCCAGAGACTGTGCTAGACAAGATAGTATCAAATAACATAGTATAGCATGTAATTTAGAAGAAGAAAATGAGGTCACAGTGTTCGGTATAGACATATGTACAATGTTCTGAGTTACCATATAATATACAATACTATGCAGTGTACTAATGTACAGTACTATCTAGTGCAAAGCAGAAATGGGATGAGGTACAATTTAGGTACAATTTACAGTAAGGTGTACGAGTTGTAGTGCAATCCTTCATCAATAAATATAAAGTGTGGGGAGTGGGTGCTACAGTGTGTTTGTTTAAAGTGAGTGTGTGCGTGTGGATGTGTGTGCTATGTGCGTTTGGTGGTTGTTGTTGTGTAGTGTTCATTCATTGTTCGTTTAGCAGCCTGATGGCCTGGGGATAGAAGCTTCTTCTGAGTCTTTCTGTGCTCGCCTTGAGACTCCGGTATCGCTTGCCTGACCGCAGCAGTTCAAAGAGGCAGTTGTTCGGGTGACTGGAGTCTTTAATGATTCTCTTAGCCTTGCCCTTGCAACGCTTGTTGTAAATGTTCTGGAGGGTGGGGAGCCCCCCTCCAATTGTGCGTTCGGCTGAACGTGTCACTCTTTGTAGTCTGCTTCGGTCTTGTGCAGTGCTATTCCCAAACCAGGAGGTGATGTTGCCGGTCAAGATGCTCTCTATTGTACATGAGTAGAAGTTCTTAAGGATCTTCTGACTGACTTGGAACTTCCTTAGGCGCCTGAGGAAGTAGAGGCGTTGTCGTGCCTTCTTCACAACACTGTCAATGTGTGTGGTCCATGTCAAGTCCTCGGATATGTAGGCTCCGAGGTACTTAAAGCTGTTGACTCTCTCAACCGGTGCCCCGTCGATGCTGAGGGGGCTGTAGTCCTTGACCCCCGACCTCCTGAAGTCCACAATCATCTCCTTTGTTTTGCTGACGTTCAGGGAGAGGCTGTTTTCCTGGCACCATCTCGCCAGGACCTTGACCATTCTCCATATTCATGAAAGGGAATGGAAAGAACTAAGATCACGACAAAATGACACACGAGATGAAAACAGAATGAGTCAAGTCACCATTCCCAAAACTTGTGGCCACATAGGGGCCGGAGCACAGAATTGCATCTCGTCTATTGTGCCTGTCAAGATCAAGGCAAAGAAAGGCAGCACAATCATAGAAACGTATGCATTCTTAGATCCCGGCAGTTCATCCACTTTCTGCTCCAAGCAACTCATGAGGAAGCTCAACGTGACAGGAAGGAACACTAGATTCCTAATGAAAATGATGAACCGAGAAAACTTCATCAACAGTCACGTCATCTCGGGACTAGAGGTTGCGGCACTAAACAGTGACACCTACATTGAGTTGCCTGATGTGTACACCCAACACAAGATGCCTGTGACTCGCGATAACATCCCGCGACAGAAGGACTTGTATGCTTGGCCATACTTAAACACTGTGGAAATTCCTGCTATTGACGCTGACGTGGAGTTGTTAATTGGAACTAACACTCCAGACGCAATGGAGCCATGGGAGGTGATAAACAGCAGGGGTAAAGGACCTTACGCTGCTAAAACCCTGTTGGGATGGGTTGTTAACGGACCATTGAGAGAATGTGGTGACAGTGGGATCGGCTGCCCCACAGTCACAGCCAACCGCATTTCTTTTGCTCAGATAGAGGGTTTGTTGGTTGAACAATACAACCATGACTTCAATGAGAAATCAACAGCAGACAAGCCAGAAATGTCCATAGAAGACCTCAAGTTCATGCAGATTGTCAATACTTCAGCCGAACTAAAGAATGGACATTACTGCTTGCCATTGCCTTTTAGAGAGGACAACGTTGTCATGCCCAACAACCGCCACCTTGCTGAGCAAAGAGTCCTCTGCCTAAAAAAGAAATTAAACAAAAACCCTATCTTCAAAGAAGAATACACTAACTTTCTCAATAACGTCATAAGCAACGGCTATGCAGAGAGAGTGCCAGAGCACCAGTTGGAAGGAAAAGAGGGAAAGGTGTGGTATATCCCTCACCACGGGGTACACCATCCTAAAAAGAAAGACTTGAGAGTGGTTTTCGACTGTACAGCAAGCTACAAGGGAGTGTCACTCAACACCAAGCTACTCCAGGGACCCGACTTGACAAATTCCCTGCTTGGTGTTCTCACAAGGTTTCGCCTAAACTCTATAGCAGTTATGGCTGATGTAAAGGCTATGTACCATCAAGTCCACGTGGCAAAACGGGACGTGGACTTCCTTTGCTTCCTCTGGTGGCCAGGAGGTGATCTAACACAGCCGCTCACTGAGTACAGAATGACTGTCCATCTGTTTGGTGCAGTATCATCGCCCAGCTGTGCTAGCTTTGCCCTTAGGAAAATGGCTGAAGACAACAAAGCAGACTTCCCAGTCCACATAACAGATACCATCCAGCACAACTTCTACGTGGATGACTGCCTGAAATCTGTGTCCTCAGAGGCAGAAGCCATATCTTTGGTTACAGACCTTACAGCTGTATGCCAGTTGGGAGGTTTCCAATTGTTGAAGTGGATGAGCAACAGCAGATCTGTGTTGGAAACCATTGATGTAGAAAAAAGAGCCAAGAACGTAAAGGAACTGGACTTCGACAGGGACAGCCTTCCCGTCGAGAGAACCCTAGGACTGCAATGGTGTGCAGAAACTGACACCTTTAGGTTCAAAATGTCAGTTCAAGACAGACCATTCACAAGGCGAGGTATTTTGTCTGTTGTCAGCTCAGTTTACGACCCTATTGGGTTTCTAGCACCCTTCACCTTACCTGCCAAGATGCTGCTGCAAACCCTCTGTAAAATGGACTACAGTTGGGATGAGCGTATTCCTCAAAAGTATCAGTTGCAATGGGTGGGGTGGCTAGAGGACTTAAAAAGACTCAGCACCTTTAGTGTGCCAATATGCTTTCAACCCAAAGATTTTGGACAGCTCACAGGTGCCAGACTACACCACTTCTCTGACGCCAGCGAGAATGGCTACGGCACAGTTTCATACTTGAGGCTGAAAAACAATAATGAGAAGGTCCATCTGTCTTTTGTTCTAGGAAAAGCACGGGTTGCTCCTCTAAAGAGTGTGACAATTCCAAGGATGGAACTGACAGCTGCTGTACTGGCGGCAAGAGTTGACAAGCTCCTGATATCAGAGTTACAACTGGAGCTGGAAAACTCGACCTTCTGCACAGACAGCACAACAGTGTTAAAATACATCAGGAATGAAACAAAGCGCTTTCACCCCTTTGTTGCTAATAGGATTGCTGCTATCAGAGAAGCTACAGATATCTCACAATGGAGGTACGTTGACACACAGCGGAACCCAGCAGACGAGGCCTCCCGCGGGGTGAAAGTTGAACACATTCTCACCTGCAGTAGATGGATCCACGGCCCGGAGTTCCTTTCCAAAAGTGAGGAAGAATGGCCTCTTAACATTATGGATTCAAGTTCCGTCAACAGCGATGACCCAGAGGTCAGAGGAGAGGCCTCAGTTAATGCTGTCATCATCAACGACGCACCAGAAGCAACGAATCAGCTGATAACTTACTTCTCCTCATGGAAAAGACTTAAGACCTCAGTTGCGTGGTTTCTCCAGCTGAGGAAGACGCTGCAGGTGCTGCGTCAAAGGAGAAAAGAAATACAAGCTGCTCTGTCCAGCACCGAGTTTGACATAACTCACAAGAACAAAGTGGAAGAGGACATGAAGAGTTTCAGAGCCACAATGGGTGGTCACACCTTATGTCCTGAAGACATCGACACGGCGGAAAGAGCCATCATTCAATACTGTCAAATGGAAACTTTTAAGTTTGCTTTAAAAGAATGAACATCTGGAGTAAAGAAAGGCAGCCACATTTGCAAACTTGATCCAGTACTGGATCACAGGCTTTTGAGAGTGTGAGGAAGACTTAGCAAAGGAGCAATGCCCGATGATATAAAACATCCAGTCATTCTTGCTAAAGGTCAACACATCACCACTCTCATCTTACGCCACGTGCATGAACAGCTGGGACACTGTGGAAGGAACCACCTGCTTTCGGGACTTCGCAGACGGTACTGGATCACCAAAGCAAATGCGGCTGCCAGAAAAGTAATCAACTCCTGCGTTGTCTGTCGACGAAACAGAGGAAAGCTGGGTGAGCAAAAGATGGCAGACTTACCAAAGGAAAGGTTGCAAGCTGACCTTCCACCGTTCACAAATGTCGGAATAGACTATTTTGGACCATTTGAGGTGAAGAGAGGCCGTAGCCTCATCAAACGATATGGAGTTATTTTTACATGCATGGCCAGCCGGGCAGTCCATTTGGAAATGGCCTACTCATTGGACACCAGTTCTTGCATTAACGCCATACGCAGATTCATTTCTAGAAGAGGCCAAGTGTCACACATTAAGTCCGACAACGGAACCAACTTTGTTGGGGCAGAACGTGAGCTGAGAGAAGCTCTAACTCACCTAAACCAGGAGAAAATATCAAACTCACTACTTCATCTTGGAGTAAAGTGGAGTTTCAACACTCCAGCTGCATCTCATCATGGAGGAGTGTGGGAAAGGGTCATTCGCATGGTCAGGAAGGTGCTGACTTCCGCTCTTCATCAACAACATCTGGATGACGAAGGATTGCAGACATTCCTGTGTGAAGTGGAGGCCATATTGAATGACCGCCCCATTACAAAAACCTCAGAGGATCCAAATGACCTTGAACCTTTGACTCCGAATCACATTCTCCTGTTAAAGGGCAAACCTTCCCTACCACCAGGGCTCTTCAGCAAAATTGACTCTTATTCTAAACATCGATGGAGGCAAGTTCAATTCCTCTCCAACCTCTTTTGGCACAGGTGGATTCGAGAATATGTACCACTGTTGCAGGAGAGACAACGGTGGACAAAGGACAAGAGGAACTTTGTCGCAGGGGACATCATCATGATTGCGGACTCTAATGCCCCTCGTGGATCCTGGCTGTTGGGCAAGGTACTGCAGACCTTTCCTGACAGACATGGACTTGTGCGATCTGTGAAAGTTCAGACCAAGTATAACATTCTGGAGCGACCGATCACCAAGATCTGTCTTCTTTTGGAAGCTGACTAGATTAATATCCATTTTCCTTTGGACATAGGAGACGTTTCCATGGTATCGGACTCCAACGCGCCTCATGGATCCTGTCAGACATGGACTTGTACAGTTTGAATGTTTGGATCAAGTACAATGTCCTGGAGCAAACCATCATAAAGACCTATTTTCTATTGGACGCTGAATAGACTGAAGCCAATTTTCTATTACTGGGGTTACCAACCCTACTGGATTACATGAACTTTATGAACTACATGAACTTTGAACTATCACCAAGATCTGTCTTCTTTTGGAAGCTAATTAGATTAGTATCTGTTTTCCTTCGGACTGCATGAACTTTGGACATTACGAATTAAATATCAACGTGGACTACGCACTTGGCTACAATCACTTGCATGCATTGAATTGTTACATGTTTATATAGTATCAATTGGGGGCCGGTGTGTTGTAGCCAATTTAATGAATTTCTGCCGTTATGTTATTGTATGAAGGCACCGTGTCACCATGAAAGTGTTGACCAATTAGCAGGCAGTGGGCACAGGAGGCGGGGCTCATGTGCGCTCAGGTGCAGTCTATATGTATGTGTTCACAGGTGTGCAGCGGCAGGGAATTGGGTAATTATCACAGGGAAGCCACACTATCTTTTTACCGTGCTCGTTTGTTTTGTTTTCAGTTATATTGAGTCACTTTTTGGGTTTACTTTGTAGCAACTATCCTGTGTTTAAAGTCCAGCTTAAACACAGAGTTTACAGTACGCTTATATTTGTCCACACTGCAAGTAAGAATAAAAACTCTCAAAAGTACTCAAGGAGAAGACATCTTTTTATTATCAACAAGCATCACGCGTTGGAAAGAGCTTCACCCAGTATTCCCTCACTGGCATCTTTTCTTGTTAGGGTGCCCTTACACTATCTATATAGCACCCTTCACACATGGACCGCAGCCCAAAGTGCCCCACAGCAAATAGCACAAAATTAACATAGGCATAAAATCAGCATACAGTCGACAGAATAAAAACAATGTATAAAAAGCAGACATAAGAATAGGTATAAAAGTAGTGCAATGTAGAACGTGCAGACATAAGAATAGGCATAAAATAAGTACAATAAGTACAGTGTCGCTCGAAGGCATGTGAACCCCCCCAGAACAGCCAGTCCCCAAACACCCCACACATCAATCCCCATATAGACACAATAAATAAGAATAGACAATAAAGAATCAGCTAAGACAGTTACAGACAGTTATACAATGGCATGCAAATTTCTCGATTCTGATTGGCTGAAACAGTCAAGTTAGACGTGGTTATTTCTCATAACCCACGCTCGTGATCCCAGAACCCGCCCACAACCAAATTACAATCACTCCGCCAGTTCGACTTTTTAGGAAAAACCAAGATGGCGGACAATAATCTTTACGAATGGATGTGTTGAAAGCGTCATAACGACTCATTCAAAAACGATTCTGTCACATGGAATGTGTTAGTTTCTTACACAATGTTGGATGTTGGTGGGTCATGAGTCATTGTGGAACAAGATAAATATCGTGCGAAGTCTGTTGTTAGATGCCATTCGTCTAAATTATAGCCATGTTCTCGCAGGCTCATCTGCGCAAAAGCGCATTGCAGAAGGTGCAGAAGGTTCTGAGAATTCTGTTCCAGCTAAGAGGCAAAATAACGACCCAGATACTCTTTTCACAAACTGCACTATATAACCGGGAATGTTACCGTCAATGTAAATAAACCATAATCACCCTACAAAAATAGTACTGTATTTGTAAATCTGGTATGTCATAAATGTCTAGATGTAGCAGTACTGTCTATCTGTATGTCATGTATGTCATGTTATGATGAATTGAAAATGGGGGACCCTGATGTAAACAAGACGAAAGTCTTTCTCTGGTCTGCATCCCCTTAACAATTGTGTGTATTGAGCTGTACTGTATTGTACCCATTCTGCAATCTTTTAATAAAATGTTCAATCAATCAATCAATCATTCCAATAACAACCGCTAACTTCATAATTCATCTGTATCGCAACAGAATCACGGATTTTGTCGAGGCAGGTAGCATTATGTTGGGAAAAATGAAATGAAATAAACAAATGTGAATTAAAGAAGTTAAAACGAAGTTTAGCCTATTAAATTGTTTTAAAAGCCTATAGAAATGACGTATTTTAGGATTGCGAGGAAGGGGAATTGAATTGCAACCATGTACAAGCAAAACTTTGACTGTAAACGGCGTCTAACCTGACTGCATAAACGCAATGTCCATTATGCTTCAATTAATGTGTGTTTATTGTATAGCAATAAGGTTGGATGAATTCTGCAATTGTATAAATATGTAAGCACTGTCTATCTGTAATACAATTTTCAATCAATCAATCAATCAATCAATCAATCAATCCCATAACACACGCTCACAGATGGAATGCCTTGAAACAGCGCTGCTCACGGAGGCAACGTCTCTTCTTTTTTTTTGGAACTACTTTTTCTGCGGATGGTTTTGTCAATAAATCTTCAATGAATGTGTGTTTATTGTATAGCAATAAGGTTGGATGAATGCGCCAGTTGTATAAAAGCCATTACACCACGCGCAGTCGTGGGTTTTATGCCTAGGGGGGTCTAATGACCACCCCTAGGCATGGTCTAATTCTCATAACCCACTCCTGCGCGTGATGTAATGCTTAATTAGTTAACACACAGTGGTCGGAGATCATACTTCTGGGTCTTGGGATATTTCATATGTTTTGGCTAATTTTGATTTAAATTGTATAATTCCCATTTTAAAATGTTTTACCATGGTATGTTTGGTATCTTTTTTTTCAGCACAGCCTCACATATATGACCTGACAGTTAGTTTTCATATTGTATAATACTGTATATACTGTATACTGCATAATGTACAACACAAAACACAAAATCGGATTGAGAAAATGTGTTATTTTTAGTATGAACCAATGCAAACATATCAAATCAAGGATATAAAACAGTGGAAATGCACCCTCAGGTAGCATATTTACATAAACAAAAGAGAACAGATCAGAATTCAATTTACAAAGCATTATTTTCTCCATACACAGGTAATAAACACAGACAACATTTTGATTCTCAACTGGAAATGATCACCAGCATGCTTTTTTTTAACAAAAAGTCAGTAAAGGTAATTTTTTTTTTTTTTTTAAGTTAAAAAAAAAAATTTTACAGTAAAAAAGTAAAAAATAACAAAATAATTAAATTGTGGGATATTCAATATACATATATGCAGTACACATATGACTAGAGTGCAGTCATATAGAGTGCAGGATGCCTGAGGCGTATCCAAAAAAAATATTGCACCTGTCAAACTGTAACGCCTTTTGACAGGTGTTACCTGTGAATACGTGGCATGGGGGTCTAGCTGCGGTCCTGGGGGTCTGCACGGCATGAACCGGAGGGGCAGAGGGGCTGGATCAGGATCACTGTTGGTCTTCCAGGGCGTCTGATCTCCTGCCTGATCTCCTGCCTGGGCTGGACGTCTTGGCCTGGCCTGGGTTGTCCTGCGTCGGCCTGGAGCAGGCTGCTCATCATGTCTGCACATAAATGGCACACACATTGTACATATAAGACACTGCTCATACAACACACACACACACTGTATATACACTCAATATTCCATTCTGTATATATTGCGTACAAAGTCTGCAAACATAGTAATAAGGGTTAGGGTTAGGGTTGGCTTGGGCACGCCCTGCCCCCCTAGATGTCCCAGGCAAATCATTGCTGTAGACAATGACATGTAAAAATACATTATTTTCAACTTTTATGAACAGAGGAATAACTAAAACAAAAGCACTAATAATAATAATAATAATAATAATAATAATAATAATAATAATAATAATAATAATAATAATAATAATAATAATAATAATAATAATAATAATAATAATAATAATAATAATAATAATAATAATAATAATAATAATAATAATAATAATAATAATAATAATAATAATAATAATAATAATAATAATAATAATATTAATAATAATAATAATAATAATAATAATAATAATAATAATAATAATAATAATAATAATAATAATAACAATAATAATAAGTCTCTCACCTGTCTTGGTTAGCCCTCCTTCCATGTCTCACTGAACTGGTTGAAGGCAGGGCTTCTGCTCCTTCTGCTCCTTCTGCTCCTTGCTCCTCCTCACTGATCGTCAACGTTAGCACATGGATAGCTCAAACTACTACTACTAAAACGTCTACTAATACTACTACTACTGCTACTACAACTACTACTACTGCTACTACTACTACTACCACTACTATTACTGCTAGTACTGCTACTACTACTGCTACTACTACTGCTACTACTACTGTTATAAAAGTCAAACTACTAACTACTAACTGTCCGACAGAAATGATCTAGTGGACGAATTGTGCAGGCTTGTTCTACTCTTTCTTTCTGGCAGTAACTTCCGCCTCCTTCGTCACTTCCTCCCAATCTTTTCCGTTTCATTCTAGTACAAAAAATTGCCAAGATATTGATAAAAATGTAACGCATGTAAAATTATATCTGGCACATTTTACGCGTGCGTAAAAGTTTATTTAGCATCGAATTGAAATGATCCTGGTTGAGTCATTTATTGGTTTATCAAGACAAAATAAAAAGTAGCGTGTAGTTTCAAGGCCACGTCATAATGCCACGCTGAAAAAAACCCGGAAATGGACTAAGTTTTCGATACAGAGCGGCACAAACTGATGACGTCACTTCATCACGGCGCCGTGAGCCGCGACCGGGAACCGTTTTGCAGCAAGAGAAGGAAGAACCTTCAGCTTCAGAGTCAGTTAGAGGACATTCCAGGTGTTGGAAGCATCAAAGGAAAGAGCAGTTCTTCCTAGTTCAGAGCAAACTGGAAAAACCCTAAGAACCAACCAGTCATTTGAACGTGTAGAATAGGTTCCAAGATTCCATTCCAACAGTGTTGTGACGTAAGAGGGAAGTTTACCAATACAGGCTTTAAAAATAAACGAATACCAATGATAGTTACTCCTTTCAACCAGAGAAGATTGGATGAAGATGGATGAAGATGTTTTAACAGTAAAACGAGGGAGAAACAGGTATCTTATTAATCCTCCCAATCCTCTCAGTCTCAATGAGATGAGGTGGGAGGTGGGAGCTCTTCAAGCCTCTCAGTCTCAGTTACTGTAGATGAGGTGGTGTCTTCAAACCGCTCTCTCTCACTCTGATGGGAACCTAGGGTGTGGATATTCAGAAGGTTTTGCAGGAAATAAAAAAAGGAAGGAGGGATGGGAGGAAGGAAGGAAGGAAGGAAGGAAGGAAGGAAGGAAGGAAGGAAGGAAGGAAGGAAGGAAGGAAGGAAGGAAGGAAGGAAGGAAGGAAGGAAGGAAGGAAGGAAGGAAGGAAGGAAGGAAGGAAGGAAGGAAGGAAGGAAGGAAGGAAGGAAGGAAGGAAGGAAGGAAGGAAGGAAGGCAGGAAGGAAGGAAGGAAGGAAGGAATGCAGGAAAGAAGAAATACAGACACACAGACAAATAACAAGTCTGTTTCCATTTCTCCATCTCTCGTCTCCTCTACCCTGTATGTTCCCTCCTGTGTATGTTTCCATCTCTCCCCTCTCTCCTCTCCTCTCCTATCCTCTCCTCCCCTCACTTCTCCCTTCTTCTCTCTCCTCTCCTCCCCTCTCCTCTCTTCTCCTCTCCTCCTCTCCTCCCCTCTCCTCTTTTCTCCTCTCCTCTCCTCTAATCTCCTCTCTTCTCCTCTCCTCCCCTCTCCTCTCTGCTCCTCTTCCCTCTCGTATTTGCTCTCCTCTCTCATCCCCTGTCCCCCCTCTTTCCTCTCTCATCCCCTCTCTCCTCTCCTCTCATCTCCTCTTCTCTCATCCCCTCTCCTCTCTTCTCCTCTCTTCTCATCTCCCCTCTTTTATTTCCTCCCCTCACCTCTCATCTCCCCTCCCTCCTCTCCTCACCACTCCTCTCCTCCTTTCTCCCATCTCTCCTCTCCTCTCCTCTCCTCTCCTCTCCTCTCCTCTCCTCTCCTCTCCTCTCCTCTCCTCTCCTCTCCTCTCCTCTCCTCTCCTCTCCTCTCCTCTCCTCTCCTCTCCTCTCCCTTCTCATCCCCTCTCTACTCCTCCCTCTCTTCTCTCCTCCCCTCCCCTCTCATATCTTCTCTCCTCTACTCTCCTATCCTCTCTCTCTCCCATCTCTCCTTCTCCTCTCCTCTCCTCCCCTCTTCTCCCTCTCCTCCTCTCCTCTCCTCTCCCATCTCTCCCTTCTCCTCTCCTCTCCAAATCTCTCCCTCTGTCACCACAGCGATGATTATGACTAGTGAGCATAATGCATAGCCATGAATAGGACTGTCCGTCTGATTGTGATGTATAGTTTTTCATTATGCCTCCTCGGCCCCCACCATTAGGCACAGGGGAGGACGAGGAGGGGGGGATTCTATTTATCCCCTAATTTGTAAAAATCCCCCCCTCCCCTCTCTCCCCGGCTGATGGAAATCAGGGTCCGAGGTAATTGTCTGCAGGCGAGGGGCCTTGACGGCCAGAACCAGATGAAGACCTATGTGATGGCAGAGGCAGAGAGAGAGAGAGAGAGAGAGAGACAGAGAGAGAGAAAGGGAGAGAGAGAGAGAGAGAGAGAGACTAGGATGAAGTGACTTTGTGTGAGTACACAAACAGTGCTGGCCATGGTGCTGAAACAACATACTGTCATTCAGTATGATGAGATTCAGGAGATCAGTGGAGATGGTGTGTTTAGTTATTTTGGGAGAGAGGGAGAGAGGGAGAGAAATAAATACAATTCTGAAAAGAAGTTAATGTACTACTGTTATAATTACTTTTTTCAGTCTCCTAGTAAAAGGGTGGTGGGGGGGGGGGTTAAGACAGTTCATAAAACGTAGTTTAGTTTAAAATAAAGATTACAGTATGAGATGGTAGAAATATATTTCACAATTAATTCTATGCCAATACGAAATCAATGTGAGCACACACTGTTTAATTTTATTCTTACTCATAGACATATTATGTATATATTCAGATTCAGATTATATATTCTATATTTATTGTAACGTATAATAGAACTGATAGGGCATACATCTCATCTGTACCTTTGTTTACACTGTTTATCTTTCCCATATCTTTATTCAGATCAAATTGTATTGCCTATACAGAGTTTTCTCTTGTATCTTGGCTGCTCCATGTCGAGCAAGGTCTCCCCTAGATTTTCAAAAGCCTAAAGAAAGCTTGTCTTAAGCCTCTCATGAGTTATGCATGTGAAATTAATAACATTTATTGCGTGCCCTTGGAGACCTATTTCAGAATCAAGCCCCTCCCCACTCCTTTTGACTAAGACCCTTTACCTCTGATACTGGTCAACTCCAGCTCAGAACCCTGGGTGGTCAGTTCCTCAAAACACACACCCCGTTCCTAGAACCAGACAATAGATGTGATTCTATTGGACCGTGACATTGTTCAGCTGTGTTGTTTAGTCGTCTACTATTACCCTGCCCATATCTGTACCTCCCCTTCCCCCTCCCCCATGCCGCTATGATGCCTGATCTCATCTGATCTTATCTTATTATCTATGTTAGATTCTTTAGATTCTAATATTTTAAGAGTCAACATGAACCTAAAATACACGTGGAAGTGGGGGTTTATGTTAGTGTAGCCACAGTGTCGCCACAGCCTGTTCTCAGAGCAGCTGAAGCTCCATGGCTCTCTGCAGCCTGACTCCTCTCCTGGGCCCTCATTCATCAACGTGTTCTACGCACAGATCTGTGCTTACCCTGTGCGTACGATCATTTCTAAGCAAAGAGTGGGATTCATCAATTTCGATTTGAACTTGACTCCGTGCTTACATCTACGCACAGGTCAGACCAGGCGTACCTGGCGCCCAGTGGTAGAATATATTATTACAACAAGGAAATGAGCTTCTGTGCATAATAACACTGGCATGTTCTGTACGAACCGTAGTTCATTATAGTTCATTGTAAAATAGCAACAGTAGTGTAATTATGGTCAAAACCCTATAAATAGCATTTGGAATAATAGATCTTTCTCTCAGAATGAATGCAGCATGGTTTATATAGCGTTATCGGAATATACGGGGTGTAGGCTACTGACTGACTGCGCTCCGCGTAGCTTGATTGATTGATTGATTGAAAAGTTTATTAACAGATTGCAGAATGGGTACAGTACAGTACAGCTCAGTACATACAATTGTTAATTGGGGATGCAGACCAACTTTCGTCTTGTTTACATCAGGGTCCCCCATTTTCAATTCATCATAAATCATAAAGCTCAACTCGTTATTATTTTGCGCAGACCGCAGAAACACAGGAAGGCTTTGATTATATTTAAAAGGCTTTACGTTAAACGAAACAAGTGGAATTCCGAAGCTGTAAGCAGAATACAAGTCATATGAATATAGTGTTCTTCCCCCTTTTTACTGTATAAGAAAGAATAGAAAACGCATTGCAATGACACCAGATAGTGGACAGACTATGTATATGATGGGATTCAAGTTTGCGTTTTTGTTGATCATAGGCATGCTGTCAGAGTATGATATCTTCAAACATTCTAGAACATTTGTCGTCACAGATCATGTCCTAATAGAACATAGGCTATGGCATGGATCGTGATATTGTGTGGACTGTAATTATTACTGTACCGGTACCACCCATTGTGACAACAGCCTTGTGAGTCCCGCACAAAAACATGATGGAATTCAAGTTCATGTATTGAAAGGCAGGCTACATCATACATGCAGTGAGATTCATTGTTCTTGTATATGTGTGAGGTTCGCCTTTCCATTGACCTTTAATTCCCTGTCTCCTCACCTCACTAGCCCCCACCCTCGCGTTCGTTTACTCTCGTTTGCTCTTCAGCAGCCACACCCTTGGACTACCTGTCATTATGTGTTTGATTGGTCTGGTGCCGAACACACACTTCTAGTTCGAGTATCAATTACCATCACGCACCTGATGTGTATTCTAATTAGTGCCCCTGTGGGCTTTAAGTACCTCGCTCTTCCCCTCAGTCCTGGTCGGGTCGTTCCGTATCATATCTCTATCACCAAGACACCTACGGGAGGTTCTCTGTCTGTAGGCTCCTACGGGAGTTTCTGTTTCTGTCTTTATGCTGTTTTCATCTCCGGCGTGAGATGTGCTCAAGCCTTCGCCTCCTGTCGCCGTTTGCCTGGAGGGAGACACTGAACTGCGCTCTCTAATCCTCTACTTGAGGTATTCCAGTGTTCCACTCCAGACCTCCGAGCCAGACGCGCTCTTCACTCCAGACGCGCATCCAGACGCGCATCCAGACCTCCGAGCCAGACGCGCTCTTCACTCCAGACGCGCATCCAGACGCGCATCCAGACCTCCGAGCCAGACGCGCTCTTCACTCCAGACGCGCATCCAGACGCGCATCCAGACCTCCGAGCCAGACGCGCTCTTCACTCCAGACGCGCTCTTCACTCCAGACGCGCATCCAGACGCGCATCCAGACCTCCGAGCCAGATGCGCTCTCCGTACCGGCGCATACTCAAAGCAGACGCGCACCACTCAGACCTCCGCGCCAGATGCGCTCTCCGTACCGGCGCGTACTCCAAGCAGACGCGCACCACTCAGACCTCCGCGCCAGATGCGCTCTCCGTACCGGCGCATACTCCAAGCAGACGCGCACCACTCAGACCTCCGCGCCAGATGCGCTCTCCGTACCGGCGCGTACTCCAAGCAGACGCGCACCACTCAGACCTCCGCGCCAGATGCGCTCTCCGTACCGGCGCGTACTCCAAGCAGACGCGCACCACTCTGACCTCCACGCCAGATGCGCTCTCCGAGCCGGCGCTCTCTCCTCCAGATGTCTAGCCTGCGCCCTCCTATCCCTGTGAGCAGCTCTGACCCTCGCCCTGTTCCAAGGCCAGAACCCTGTTTTCTCTGTCCCTGTCCCCAGCCCGCCTCCGCGGGCCTCTGTCCCTGTTTTCCCCTCTCTAGTCCTCCTAGTCCTCCCTGTCCAGTCCTTCTAGTCCTCCTAGTCCTCCCTGTCCCCAGCCCGCCTCCGCGGGCCTCTGTCCCTGTTTCCCCTCTCTAGTCCTCCTAGTCCTCCCTGTCCCCAGCCCGCCTCCGCGGGCCTCTGTCCCTGTTTCCCCTCTCTAGTTCCTCCTAGTCCTCCCTGTCCAGTCCTCCTAGTCCTCCCTGTTCCTGCCCTGTTCCCTTGCCCTGGCCCTGTCCGTTAGCCTTTCCCTTAGCCTTCCCCTTAGCCAGCTCGCCTCTTAAAGGCACTGTGCCTTTTTCCCTATTCTTGTTTTCCTGTGATTTGTGTTCTCCCTTAAAGGGACAGTGCCGTTTTCTGTTGTTTTCAATAAATGCCCAGTTCTTGGCTTACTCTCATACCTGTCTTGTGTTGTGCGATTGGGGTCGGTTACAAACCATAACAGTACGACCCGACCAGTCGACGACCCCAGCCAGCACAGACGGTGTATGTTGAGTTTGCCTTTTTTTTTGTTCCCTCTAGTTCCCCTGTTAGTTCCCCTGTTGACTCCCCTGTTTAGCCTGTTAGTCTCCCCTGTTAGCTTCCCTGTTAGCTTCCCTGTTAGCTCCCCTGTTAGCCCTGTTAGCTTCCCTGTTAGCCCTGTTAGCTCCCCTGTTAGCTTGTTAGTCTCCCCTGTTTAGCCTGTTAGTCTTTCCTGTTAGCCCTGTTAGCTTCCCTGTTAGCCCTGTTAGCTCCCCTGTTAGCTTGTTAGTCTCCCCTGTTAGCTCCCCTGTTTGCTTCCCTGTTAGCCTCGTTAGCTCCCCTGCAGCTTGTTAGGCCTCTACTACCAGCATGGCCCCAGTCTGCTAGCTTAGCCCCGGCTGCTAGCACAGCCTCTATGTTAATGCAGCCTTGCTGCTGGCATAGGCCCTGTAGCTAGCCATGCCCAAGCAGCTAACCCAGTCCCTCTGCATGGCCCCAGTCTGCTAGCTTAGCCCCGGCTGTTAGCACAGCCTCTATGTTAATGCAGCCCTTGCAGCTAGCATAGGCCCTGTAGCTAGCCATGCCCAGGCAGCTAACCCGGTCCCTCTGCATGGCCTCCACTTTTTGTGTAGTTTTCCCACTGCTAGGACTGCCCTTTCAGCTAGCAAGGTCAGTTTTCCCACTGCTAGGACTGCCCTTTCAGCTAGCAAGGTCAGTTTTTTCCCACTGCTAGGACTGCCCTTTCAGCTAGCAAGGTCAGTTTTCTCCCACTGCTAGGACTGCCCCTTCAGCTAGCAAGGTCAGTTTTCCCCACTGCTAGGACTGCCCCTTCAGCTAGCAAGGTCAGTTCCCCACAGCTAGGACTGTCCTTCCAGCTAGCTTGTTCTCTCATGCTGGTCCAGCCCTGTCTGCCAGCCTAGCTCCGGCAGCTAGCGCAGCCTCTATGTTAATGTAGCAGTACAGCTAGCATAGGCCCTGTAGCTATCAGTGCCCTGGCAGCTACCCTTTCCCTCTGCTAGCCCCTTCCCTGTTCCCCTCTCCAGTGCCCCTGTTTCCAGCTCTGTCTGCTAGCCTAGCTCCGGCAGCTAGCGCAGCCTCTATGTTAATGTAGCAGTACAGCTAGCATAGGCCCTGTAGCTATCTGTGCCCTGGCAGCTACCCTTTCCCTCTGCTAGCCCCTTCCCGGTGCTCCTCATAGTTACCCCTCAGCTCCTCTAGTTACCCCTCAGCTCCTCTAGTTACCCCTCAGCTCCTCTAGTTACCCCTCAGCTCCTCTAGTTACCCCTCAGCTCCTCTAGTTACCCCTTCGGCTACCCTAGTTACCCCTCTGCTACCCTGGTTACCCCTCAGCTACCCTGTTCCTTTGCTAGCCCCACTTTTGTTGTAGCTTCCCCTGCTAGCATGGCCCAGTACTTTTTGTTTGTTGCCTTGTTTTGTCCCCTGCCACTCTGTCTGTATTTTTGGGTCGCCCGGTGGCTCCCGTGGAGGGGGGAGTACTGTGAGGTTCGCCTTTCCCTTGACCTTTAATTCCCTGTCTCCTCACCTCACTAGCCCCCACCCTCGCGTTCGTTTACTCTCGTTTGCTCTTCAGCAGCCACACCCTTGGACTACCTGTCATTATGTGTTTGATTGGTCTGGTGCCGAACACACACTTCTAGTTCGAGTATCAATTACCATCACGCACCTGATGTGTATTCTAATTAGTGCCCCTGTGGGCTTTAAGTACCTCGCTCTTCCCCTCAGTCCTGGTCGGGTCGTTCCGTATCATATCTCTATCACCAAGACACCTACGGGAGGTTCTCTGTCTGTAGGCTCCTACGGGAGTTTCTGTTTCTGTCTTTATGCTGTTTTCATCTCCGGCGTGAGATGCGCTCAAGCCTTCGCCTCCTGTCGCCGTTTGCCTGGAGGGAGACACTGAACTGCGCTCTCTAATCCTCTACGGGAGGTATTCGAGTGTTCCACTCCAGACCTCCGAGCCAGACGCGATCTTCACTCCAGACGCGCATCCAGACGCGCATCCAGACCTCCGAGCCAGACGCGCTCTTCACTCCAGACGCGCATCCAGACGCGCATCCAGACCTCCGAGCCAGACGCGCTCTTCACTCCAGACGCGCATCCAGACGCGCATCCAGACCTCCGAGCCAGACGCGCTCTTCACTCCAGACGCGCATCCAGACGCTCATCCAGACCTCCGAGCCAGACGCGCTCTTCACTCCAGACGCGCTCTTCACTCCAGACGCGCATCCAGACGCGCATCCAGACCTCCGAGCCAGATGCGCTCTCCGTACCGGCGCATACTCAAAGCAGACGCGCACCACTCAGACCTCCGCGCCAGATGCGCTCTCCGTACCGGCGCGTACTCCAAGCAGACGCGCACCACTCAGACCTCCGCGCCAGATGCGCTCTCCATACCGGCGCGTACTCCAAGCAGACGCGCACCACTCAGACCTCCGCGCCAGATGCGCTCTCCGTACCGGCGCGTACTCCAAGCAGACGCGCACCACTCAGACCTCCGCGCCAGATGCGCTCTCCGTACCGGCGCGTACTCCAAGCAGACGCGCACCACTCTGACTTCCGCGCCAGATGCGCT
>NW_028172696.1:27500-30000 GCF_963971535.1 Notolepis coatsorum
CACGCACGCACGCACACACACACACACACATATACACACATGTATACACATACACACACGCATATAAATATACACACATTATATACACACAATATATACACACACATATACACACATGTATACATACATATATACAAGTGTCTGTGGGTGTGTGTGTATGTGCGTGTGTGTGTGTGGATGTGTGTGTGTGTGCATGTGTGTGTGTGTGTGCATGTGTGTGTGTGTGTGCATGTGGGTGTGTGTGTGTATGTGTTTACGGAAACACGCTCCTTTAAAAAGGCTTGTCGCAAACTTGAACATAAATGCCGTTCGACCAAACTCGAAGTATTCCGCCTTGCCTGGAATGATAGTTTACGTAACTACAAAAAGGCACTCTCACTTGCCAAAACCTCATATTTTTCCAGGCTCATAAATGAAAACAAAAACAACTCAAAGTTTCTGTTTGACACAGTTGCAAAACTTACTCAGAAACAACCAAGTGCCCTAAACCATGCGTTCTCGGCTAACAAATTCATTAAATTCTTTACCAAGAAAATGTACCTCATTAGAGATGAAATTGTTGCCTTACTCAACAATCAGAGTCCCCCCCAACCTCTGATGGGCCTTCCCCCTGATTTTGAATCCAGCCATTCGCTATGCTGCCTTGAAAACGTCTCACTTAGTGCCCTCTCTAAATTGGTTGGCGCGGCTAAACCCTCAACCTGTCTGTTTGACCCTCTTCCAGCAACTCTCATCAAAAAACTCTTCCCAACTCTAGGCCCTGCCCTACTCAATATCTTCAACACCTCCTTGTCTACTGGCGTGGTGCCCCTGGCCTTTAAATCAGCTGTCATTAAACCACTACTTAAAAAACCGAACCTCGACCCTCTAATCTTGAAAAATTACAGACCCATCTCCAATCTTCCGTTCCTATCCAAAGTATTAGAACGCAACGCAATTTACTGACCACTTATCAAACAATAATCTTAATGAATCTTTTCAATCTGGCTTTAGAGCCTTACACTCCACCGAAACGGTGGTTACCAAAGTCACAAATGACTTACAGTACTGCTCTCTCTTGACTCAAACCTCACTTCTGTGCTCTTATTGCTTGATCTCAGTGCAGCCTTTGACACTATCGATCACTCGATTCTTCTAGGTCGGCTTGAGAATCATGTTGTCATTCGGGGTCACGCACTAGCTTGGTTTAAATATTATTTAACTGATAGAACACACTGCATGGTCTATACTGATTTAACATCTGAGACCCTCCCAGTGCAATGTGGTGTCCCACAAGGCTCTGTCCTGGGCCCTTTGCTATTTTCGATTTACATGCTACCCCTCGGCAATATCATATGCAAATTTGGCATAAACTTTCACTTTTACGCTGATGACACCCAATTATATTTACCTATTAAGCCAAATGATTCCTCCCAATTACAAAACCTTGAGGCCTGCTTGCTTGTTGTCAAAAAGTCGATGTCGCAAAACTTTCTACTCCTTAATGCAGATAAAACTGAGATGTTAATTGTTGGCCCCCCAAACCACAGAGGCCTGTTTCAGGACATCTCCCTCAACTTTGATACTTGTCATGTATCCCAGAGCTCCACCATAAAAAACCTCGGAGTAATTTTTTATTCCTCCCTCTCATTTAATGCACATATAAAAAATGTCACCAAAATTGCCTTCTTCCATCTTCGTAATATTGCAAAAATTCGCCCCATTTTAACTCTGGCTGATGCTGAAACCCTGATTCATGCTTTTGTCTCATCACGTCTGGACTACTGTAATGCACTTTTTTCAGGCCTTCCTAATTCAAGCATCAAAAATCTTCAACTTGTGCAAAATGCGGCTGCACGGATACTAACTAGAACTAGACAATTTGATCACATCACACCAGTTTTGTCCGCCCTAGACTGGCTTCCTATTCAAGCCCGATCTGACTTTAAAGTGCTACTCCTCACCTACACAATTTTAAATGGGCTTGCACCGCTCTATCTATCCGATTTCATCTCCCGATACTCGCCCGCTCGTGCTCTGCGCTCACAAAATGCGGGGCTTCTATCGATTCCTAGGGTTAAAATGAAATCCACCGGCCACAGAGCCTTTGTCTACCGCGCTCCCTACCTGTGGAACAAATTACCTGCCGTCGTCAGGGGCGCCTGCTCTGTCGAAGCTTTTAAATCCCTGCTTAAGACCCATCTTTTCTCTCTCTCCTTCAACCTACCCTGATCTCACCTGGTCGGGGACTGACCTTTAGATTAATCTGTCTAGTTTAGTTAGGATGTCTATTTTCTCCCATCTCTGCTTTTCCGCAGCACTACAAACATGGGAACTCTCTAACCTCTGTCCCCCCCTCCTCCCCCCCCCCCATCTCTCTGAGTGCCTGCTGTCCAAGGTGATGGATGTCTCGGGGTCTGGGCCAAGATTGCAGAGACTGCTCTACGTGCACCACCGAGGCCACAGATCAGCTCCTTACAGTCTTCTGTCCGTGGTCTGTCAATGTGGTTTCATTGCTGGG
>NW_028172696.1:35000-52500 GCF_963971535.1 Notolepis coatsorum
CGATGGCAGACGGTGCTCCAGCTGCTGTTACCGCCACTGCTAACACAGAATTAGCTGTCGTGATAGCCGTGGCTACTCCGGACTGGGCCTCGAGGGACAGACCTCCCAAGCGGCCAAGCTCGGTCTCCACTTCCCGCTGGCGGTTGATGACGACGCCTAGTTGGGTTCTCTGCGCCTCCAGCTCCTCCCGGAACCCTTCTGTGGAACTCATGATGGTCGGTTCTTCTGTTATGGATCAAGGTAAGAATGTTGAGTCCAATAGTAGAAGGCAAGAAGGAGGCGGAGATGGTGTTGCTCTTCTCAAAAATATGGTGTTCCTTTTATTATCAGAAACATGTAGAGCGGCGGTTAGGTGGCCTAGCGGAGATTGCGTTCGTCACCAACCCCGGAGCTCACAGCTCCGGGGTTGTCACCAGCTTGGCTGGCCGCTCACACTAATACAATTGGCTGTATTAGAGGGTGGGAGAAGCTGGCGGGGTGGGTCCGGGTCGTTGTAAACAGCGACTCCTACAGTTCGGTCGGGCCGCCTGCTAAGCGCAGATAGGACCTGAGTGGGATAGTGTGATCCTTCCACACGCTACGCCCTCTCAGGGAGGATCCGCACTGCCAGGTGAAAAAAAGCGGTTGATTGGCTGGACGTGTGTCGGAGGAAGCACGTGGTAGCCTCCACTCTCCCAGACCGACTGTGGGGGGTAAGTGCGCAGCGACCAGGAAGGGGATTGGGAATTAGCATACGACTAACATTGGGATTGGAGAAAATCGGAGGAAAATGGAGGGGGAAAAAGATCAATAATAATAATTAAAAAAAAAAGAAACATGTAGAGCGATAATATATGCAGCAACAATTAACATAAAGATAGCCAGGCTACAACTGAGAGTAATAAAGGAGAGGTAACGACTTCTCAACCGTGAGAATAAATAACAACAAAAACTAAATAATAACACCGGGCCAACTTCTGCCCGTGGACAACTGCTTCCAGTAACACTGTTGAAGAACCAACACATAATGTGTGTATAAATGTGTGTATATGTGTATAACTGTGTGTGTGTGTGTGTGTGTGTGTGTGTGTGTGTGTGTGTGTGTGTGTGTGTGTGTGTGTGTGTGTGTGTGTGTGTGTGTGTGTGTGTGTGTGTGTGTGTGTGTGTGTGTGTGTGTGTGTGTGTGTGTGTGTGTGTGTGTGTGTGCATGTGCGTGAGTGTGTTTGTGTGTGTGTCTGCGTCCGTCCGTGCGTGCGTGCATGCGTGCGTGCGTGCGTGTGTGCGTGTGTGTGTGTGTGTGTGTGTGTGTGTGTGTGTGTGTGTGTGTGTGTGTGTGCGCGCGCATGTGCATGTGCGTGAGTGTGTTTGTGTGTGTGTGTGTCTGCGTGCGTCCGTGCGTGCGTGCGCGTGTGTGTGTGTGGTGCTTGGTAGGATTTAAACAGAGAGCTGTAGAGGGAAGGATATTAGTGGTCCTCTATCAAGAGGTAATTCAGTGGTATCCACATTATGTCCCAGTACTAGATTACAATACATTAACCAGTCCTAGATTACAATAACCACATTGACGTGCAAAGCTCTCAAAACTGCCTGAAAAGAAGTACATGCATACATCACCAGCTGATGAGAAGAATCATGTTCCTGCTGCAGGATCTACTTACTCTAAATTATCATTTTATCACCACGATTGTGCTTTTACCTCAGAGGAGCTTAGGAGGGAGTGAATATTCTACTAATCACCCCATCTATCTCTATATCTATCTATCTATCTATCTATCTATCTATCTATCTATCTATCTATCTATCTATCTATCTATCTATCTATCTATCTATCTATCTATCTATCTATCTATCTATCTATCTATCTATCTATCTATCTATCTATCTATCTATCTATCTATCTATCTATCTATCTATCTATCTATCTATCTATCTATCTATCTATCTATCTATCTATCTATCTATCTATCTATCTATCTATCTATCTATCTATCTATCTATCTATCTATCTATCTATCTATCTATCTATCTATCTATCTATATATCTGTACCCTTCTCTCTTTTCTTTCCACATAATTCCAGTCTCTCGTTTGCTCATTATCAAACATGAAACGAGTGAGAAAAAGAGAGGAGAGACAGAGAGAGGAGAGAATGATGTAGAGAGAGAAATGAGCAAGAGAGAGGGGGGGGGGGGGGGGCGATCTACGTACAGAACTGTAATTCTTGAGTGGGGTTTGATATAAATTAGCTCCCAGCCGTCCGGGGTTAGGCTAACATATTAGAGTTTTCCATCTGCTTCCCTTAAATCACGGCTAGCTCCGCTTAGCGCAAAGGGCAGCGGCTCATCTCTCATTCACAGACAGATTACATTACCGTGCAACATCCCTCCATGTCCCCCTGTGTGAGCCCAGCGAGGGCGCGGGAGCTAAGCTAACGCTAACAAGGAACACGTGTACATGCAGACACACACACACACACACACACACACACACACACACACACACACACACACACACAACAACAACAATCAGGTTTAACGTTTGTTTGTTGGTTTTATTTACATCTCCGTTATCTTTTTCATAGCAGCAGCTGTTCTTCCCGGGGTCCAATAACTTACATGGTGACAACACAGAAATATACATTCAAAACACATACAAACACAATAAATAACACACCTAAACAAACGTCGACTAAAGACGCACTTCTTCAACCATTATCTGAAATTTTTATTTTAATTTTTAATTTAAAAATCTAACCCTAACTAACCTTACTGTCATGTCCTAATATACTAACCTACACTGTAGCACTCAACACTTTGATGAACATTGTTTCTGATAGAGTTGTGCCCTTCCTGCTGACTTGTCGTACAGAACTTGGAAGTCGCTTTGGATAAAAGCGTGCAGCTAAATGACTAAATGTAAATGTAAACAAAACAAACACTACGATTAGACAAAGCAGAGAGACAGGCTCGGACTGAATCCATAGATAAATAGATAAATAGATAAATAGATAGCCTGTGTAACCTCACTGCCCAGTGAGGACGTCACAGCAAGCATTCAAACACCCGCATCCGTAAACCTCAACAGGACAATCAAATGTGAGAAACCAAAATTACTATTACTTACCAAAGCAATTTTTTTTAATAATAATCGTTCATCTTTTTCTTAAAACCATATGTATATTATGTTGCGTTATACGATTTGGAAGTATATTCCATTTGACCATCGCTCTGTACATCACTGTACTGTATGTTGAAACCATGTAGTCACTCTGTACTTCACTGTACTGTATGTTGAAGTGATGTAGTCACTCTGTACATCACTGTACTGTATGTTGAAGTGATGTAGTCACTCTGTACATCACTGTATGTTGAAGTGATGTAGTCACTCTGTACGGCACTGTATGTTGAAGTGATGTAGTCACTCTGTACATCACTGTATGTTGAAACCATGTAGTCACTCTGTACATCACTGTATGTTGAAACCATGTAGTCACTCTGTACATCACTGTATGTTGAAACCATGTAGTCACTCTGTACATCACTGTATGTTGAAACCATGTAGTCACTCTGTACATCACTGTATGTTGAAACCATGTAGTCACTCTGTACATCACTGTATGTTGAAACCATGTAGTCACTCTGTACATCACTGTATGTTGAAACCATGTAGTCACTCTGTACATCACTGTACTGTATGTTGAAACCATGTAGTCACTCTGTACTTCACTGTATGTTGAAGTGATGTAGTCACTCTGTACATCACTGTATGTTGAAACCATGTAGTCACTCTGTACATCACTGTACTGTATGCTGAAGTGATGTAGTCACTCTGTACTGTACTGTATGTTGAAGTGATGTAGTCACTCTGTACATCACTGTATGTTGAAACCATGTAGTCACTCTGTACTTCACTGTATGTTGAAGTGATGTAGTCACTCTGTACATCACTGTATGTTGAAACCATGTAGTCACTCTGTGCATCACTGTACTGTATGCTGAAGTGATGTAGTCACTCTGTACTGTACTGTATGTTGAAGTGATGTAGTCACTCTGTACATCACTGTACTGTATGTTGAAGTGATGTAGTCACTCTGTACATCACTGTACTGTATGCTGAAGTGATGTAGTCACTCTGTACTTCACTGTATGTTGAAGTGATGTAGTCACTCTGTACTTCACTGTATGTTGAAGTGATGTAGTCACTCTGTACTTCACTGTACTGTATGTTGAAGTGATGTAGTCACTCTGTACTTCACTGTATGCTGAAGTGATGTAGTCACTCTGTACATCACTGTACTGTATGTTGAAGTGATGTAGTCACTCTGTACATCACTGTACTGTATGCTGAAGTGATGTAGTCACTCTGTACTGTACTGTATGTTGAAGTGATGTAGTCACTCTGTACATCACTGTACTGTATGTTGAAGTGATGTAGTCACTCTGTACATCACTGTACTGTATGCTGAAGTGATGTAGTCACTCTGTACTTCACTGTATGCTGAAGTGATGTAGTCACTCTGTACTGTACTGTATGTTGAAGTGATGTAGTCACTCTGTACATCACTGTACTGTATGTTGAAGTGATGTAGTCACTCTGTACATCACTGTACTGTATGCTGAAGTGATGTAGTCACTCTGTACTTCACTGTATGCTGAAGTGATGTAGTCACTCTGTACTTCACTGTATGTTGAAGTGATGTAGTCACTCTGTACTTCACTGTACTGTATGTTGAAGTGATGTAGTCACTCTGTACTTCACTGTATGTTGAAGTGATGTAGTCACTCTGTACTTCACTGTACTGTATGTTGAAGTGATGTAGTCACTCTGTACTTCACTGTACTGTATGTTGAAGTGATGTAGTCACTCTGTACTTCACTGTACTGTATGTTGAAGTGATGTAGTCACTCTGTACTTCACTGTACTGTATGTTGAAGTGATGTAGTCACTCTGTACTTCACTGTATGTTGAAGTGATGTAGTCACTCTGTACTGTACTGTATGTTGAAGTGATGTAGTCACTCTGTACTGTACTGTATGTTGAAGTGATGTAGTCACTCTGTACTTCACTGTATGTTGAAGTGATGTAGTCACTCTGTACTGTACTGTATGTTGAAGTGATGTAGTCACTCTGTACTGTACTGTATGTTGAAGTGATGTAGTCACTCTGTACTTCACTGTATGTTGAAGTGATGTAGTCACTCTGTACTTCACTGTATGTTGAAGTGATGTAGTCACTCTGTACATCACTGTACTGTATGTTGAAGTGATGTAGTCACTCTGTACTTCACTGTATGTTGAAGTGATGTAGTCACTCTGTACTGTACTGTATGTTGAAGTGATGTAGTCACTCTGTACTTCACTGTATGTTGAAGTGATGTAGTCACTCTGTACTTCACTGTATGTTGAAGTGATGTAGTCACTCTGTACTGTACTGTATGTTGAAGTGATGTAGTCACTCTGTACTTCACTGTACTGTATGTTGAAGTGATGTAGTCACTCTGTACTTCACTGTACTGTATGTTGAAGTGATGTAGTCACTCTGTACTTCACTGTATGTTGAAGTGATGTAGTCACTCTGTACTTCACTGTATGTTGAAGTGATGTAGTCACTCTGTACTTCACTGTACTGTATGTTGAAGTGATGTAGTCACTCTGTACTTCACTGTATGCTGAAGTGATGTAGTCACTCTGTACTTCACTGTACTGTATGTTGAAGTGATGTAGTCACTCTGTACTTTACTGTATGTTGAAGTGATGTAGTCTGGAAGGGGCGACAGTGGCTCAGGAGGTAGATCGGTCGTTTGGTGATCGGAAGGTTCCCAGTTCAATTCCCTGCTCCTCCCGGGCAGCGTGTGGAAGTGTCCTTGAGCAAGACACTTAACCCCTAACTGCTCCCGATGAGCAGGTGGGCGCCTTGCACGGTCACCTCCGCCGTCTGTGAGTGAATGGGTAACATGTGAGGTGCAAAGTGCTTTGGATAAAAGAGATATGTACTAGTCTTGAATGTAGTCAAAGTGAAACAGCCTCCAGCGGCCCAGTAGAATAACCATGTGTATCACAACTAAGAAATATTATTATTATTATAAAATATGATAAAAAAAAATGAATGTAGTTAATTCAACAAATGTAGATATACAGTACACCAAGCATGCACACACACACACACAGGCAGTGCACAAGTGTAAAAATAAACACATATCCACACACACACACACACACACACACACACACACACACCAATGAACACTCACACACACCAATGAACACACTCACGCACACACGGGAAGCAGGTGTGATTTTTAATCAGTGAGTGATCATGTCTTGGTGTTTACTCAGGGCATTGTGTTGCAGAAAGGGGTGTCACAACAGGGCCTTACAAACACTTAGCAAAAACCACCTACACACACACACACACACACACACACACACACACACACACACACACACACACACACACACACACACACACACACACACACACACACACACACACACACACACACACACACACACACACACACACACACACACACACACACACACACACACACACACACACACACACACACACACTCCTCTGTCTCCTCAAGTAGCCTCCATCTTGCCTGTCTCTCTCGTGCATCAGTAATCAACCTTGATGCTCGCTGCCTGTTGTGGCCATCGATTTCTCTGTTCCACATGTGGCTGAAAATTGCACTTTAAGTTACCCAGAGTGTTAAATTAATAATGAAACCACAAGAGTGCCCTCTCTTGACTTTCAATTAACTCTATCAGGATTAGAGCGGATGATGGAGGGATGAGCGAGGAGAGGGAGAGATGGAGGAGAGGGGAAGGACTATCTATGACTCCTGCTGCTCCTCCTCCTCCTTCTGAAGGGCTGGGATTCGATCGCCTGGCCGTCTGCCTCCCGTCTGGGAGTCTGCTCTTGTGAGAGTGCTGTTGGATGCGATAGTAGGCTGTAACCCGTGTCTCCAAACAGTCAACAGCTCAGACACTGAGTCAGAAAAACGTTATTTTCGTTCGTACCACCAAGCTGGGCGCTCCATGCGTTGGATCACTGTTGCTCGACGGAAATTACACATTTTCAAGAGACAGAGTGTCATTCAACTCTTTTCTTTACAATTAGAGAATATTAAAATCTTGCCATCTGGCTTAATGAGATTTTTACCTTTAAATACCCTATTGACAATCTTGGCAGTAAATCGCGGCAAACAATATTACTTCTTGTACAGAAGCACTGCTGCGGTCAGGCAAGCGATACAGGAGTCTCAAGGCGAGCACAGAAAGACTCAGAAGAAGCTTCTATCCCCAGGCCATCAGGCTGCTAAACGAACAATGAATGAACACTACACAACAACAACCACCAAACGCACATAGCACACACATCCACACGCACACACTCACTTTAAACAAACACACTGTAGCACCCACTCCACACACTTATAGCACACACCCACTTTAAACAAACACACTGTAGCACCCACTCCCCACACTTTATATTTATATTTATGGATGAAGGATTGCACTACAACTCGTACACCTTACTGTAAATTGTACCTAAAATTGTACCTCATCCCATTTCTGCTTTGCACTAGATAGTACTGTACATTAGTACACTGCATAGTATTGTGTATTGTATATTATATGGTAACTCAGAACATTGTACATATGTCTATACCGAACACTGTGACCTCATTTTCTTCTTCTAAATTCATGCTATATTATGTTATTATGTTATTTGATACTATCTTGTCTAGCACAGTCTCTGGAGCGTAACAGTAAGAAGCATTTTGTATGAAAGTATTCTGTACTTCTGTATGACAACTATTAAAGAACTTGAACTTGAATAGAACCGGCTTCCCAGGGCTTCTATCTGTCCTGGATTATAGAGATGTGATTTATAGACATGCTGCTGTTTCCACTGCTTCCACTCTGAAGCCTCTAGACACATCATGCTGCTGCTTCCCCTCTGAAGCTTCTAGACACACCATGTTGCTGCTTCCCCTCTGAAGCCTCTAGACACATCATGCTGCTGCTTCCACTCTGAAGCCTCTAGACACATCATGCTGCTGCTTCCACTCTGAAGCCTCTAGACACATCATGCTGCTGCTTCCACTCTGAAGCCTCTAGACACATCATGCTGCTGCTTCCCCTCTGAAGCTTCTAGACACATCATGCTGCTGCTTCCACTCTGAAGCCTCTAGACACATCATGCTGCTGCTTCCACTCTGAAGCCTCTAGACACATCATGCTGCTGCTTCCCCTCTGAAGCCTCTAGACACATCATGCTGCTGCTTCCACTCTGAAGCCTCTAGACACATCATGCTGCTGCTTCCACTCTGAAGCCTCTAGACACATCATGCTGCTGCTTCCACTCTGAAGCCTCTAGACACATCATGCTGCTGCTTCCCCTCTGAAGCTTCTAGACACATCATGCTGCTGCTTCCACTCTGAAGCCTCTAGACACATCATGCTGCTGCTTCCACTCTGAAGCCTCTAGACACATCATGCTGCTGCTTCCACTCTGTGAAGTGAAGTATATTTTGGCCTCCATTTTATGGTATTTTAGTTGTGACACACACACACACACACTGACAGACACACACACAGACTCACAACAGACACACACACACACAACACACACACATACACATAAAATACACACTAGCCCAGAGGAAAACACACAACAACACACTACACACACAAATACACACAAATGACTCACACCTTGGAGCAGTTGATATTTAGTGGGCGTGGCTAGTTTAAAAGATTTTATTCTATTGGTTAGGAACACCAAATGACAACGTCCTGTACTGAACTCTGGGAAAGAATGGGAGGAGTTACAAAATGTGTATAAATCCGTGCCTCGGTTCTCGAGTTACATTACGATATGTCAGGCATGCGACTTTTTACGTGCGAGGGTCAGATTACCACCCGGGACTCCGGACGCTCTAGAACTGTCAATCATCCGCCGATTGCGAGAATTATTGGTCAGGGTTGTAGCCAGGTGAAAGAAATTCCGAATGAATCACAGTGGATGAGGAAATGGAGAAATGGAGAGCTTTTTTCTTGGCACATGGTTTACCCGGATCTCTCTAGAAGACTCATTTCTAGGGGTGTAAAGGTACACGTATCCGTACCTGTTATGTATTACTTACACATGGTGGAGGGTATACTTACTGTCTGTGGTGATATTCATATTGTGGTTTAAGTGTGGTGTCACTAATTGGTGGTCTGTGATTGATACACTGTTTTCTGTATTTTTCCTTGTAATTAAAATGGCCGCTTTTGCATTAAACACAGGTGTGGTGATGAGGCACCACGCCCTATGAAAGCAGCTCAGAGTGCAGTCTGCAGCTGTCGCTCGTGTCGCTCGTCACAATTCTCCAGAGTCTCACCTGAAGAGCTCTCCTTGTGCTCTGAACATTTCCACCATTTTTGACCAGTTTTGCTGTTTGTCCATGTATTTTCTTTCTTATTATATTCTGAACTATGGAGTCTGGAGCACCCAGCTCTCTATTCCTTTTTGTTTTCTAAATTAGGCCAATAAATACTGTTATTTTTGGTAACACTTGTCCGTTTTCCTGTGTCCACCTGTTTACATTCAAGGCCTACCGGGCAAACGAGTCATATTTTCCTGACTGCTCAAGCCTGAGGGCAAGTCAATTAGGGTTGAATGTAACAGTACCGAACTGATCCGTTTCAGTGTGTACCGTACTGTACCGAATGGCTGTGTAGTGTACCGAACGAATACAACGGTATCTTAACCACTAACAACCGCCCACCGGGGGCTGTTTTTTTCACAATCTAATATAATTATTATAATTTTTTAATGTTTTCACAAGTCGATTATTAATTTCAATATAGAATATATATTCATTGACAGCCCTACAAGTACAATTAGTTACTCACTACATCACCCCTGAGTGGAACATGGCAAGCCAAACTTTCCCCCACTGTACTGAAAACCCGTACCGAACCTTGACTTCAAAACCGAGGTGCGTACCGTACCGTGTTTTTTGTGTACCGTTACACCCCTACTAATTTCTGAACGGATTTTTTATAAAATCTGGACCTGTACTACATAAGACTTCAGGCTGTGGATTCGCAGTGTTTTCTAGCTTATACCTATAATTTTCTTTATTTTTTATCTATTTTCTTTGCAACTGCTACCGAAAAATGGGAGTACACAAGTTCAACTCAAGTGCAGCCCTATGTTACTCTATTTCATTAGCACTAACGTGATTTTCCTTTTTTGCATTAGTAACTTCAGAATGTTATCTTTCAAAAGAGACCAGGCTTATGCATGTGCTATAAGCATAAAGTATAAAGATACGCTTTAAAAAAATAAAAACTATGCAGTCCTCAAGTTCAAGTAAAAGAAATTGCCTCTTTTCTGGGTGCATGTTAAGAGGCTAGAGGCCTTGTCGGTGAGCTCTGGGATGGATCTGACTCAGGTTGGTAATCCCCCTGGTGTCTGTGGTCAAATTGGTCAGACATCTAGGCACGTGTCCACAGGAAGCTAGAAACACACACAGACTCTCTCACACACACACAAACACACACATGCACACACAGACTCACACACCTACACGCACACACACACACACACACACACACACACACACACACACACACACACACACACAGGAACTGCTGGCCTCAGATAACACACACTCAGTAAAATAGACAAACAACTGTACATGCCAGAGAACACAGGTGACAGCTGGCAGCTGGCCCAGACACACACACACACACACACACACACACACACACACACACACACACACACACACACACACACACACACACACACACACACACACACACACACACACACACACACACACACACACACACACACACACACACACACACACACACACACACACACACACACACACACACACACACTCATTGATGCACACATATCCATATAAACTGTCTGTCACCCACACACCTACACACGTACACACGTACACACATACACACACATACACATGTACACACATACACACATACACACACGTACACACATACACACACGTACACATGTACACACGTACACACATACACACATACACACACGTACACACGTACACATGTACACACATACACACACGTACACACATACACACATACACACACGTACACATGTACACACGTACACACATACACACATACACACATGTATACACGTACACACGTACACACATACACACATGTATACACACCCAGACATGTTTTCATGTGTTGTGAAGATATTCCATAGACTTACATTAATTCCATGACTTGTTACCATAAGCTTAACCATGGTGACTGTCTGCCTAACCATAACATAACCATAACCATAAACATAACCATAACCATAACCTAGCCAACCTAACCATAACCTAACCATAAAACTGTGTAAGAACTGCGCCCTGAGAGAGGGAACTGCGCCCTGAGATGGAGGTTTGCCCTGGGTGGGAGGTTCAAAGGGTCAAAGTGGGTATAAAACAAGAGGGAAGACTGTCCAAACAGAAGATAAAGACGACTTTGAACTGTTAAACAGTAATCCAGAATTATTTTATTGCGCTGTAAAAAACTGTGATTTTATAGTATGTCTGCACTTTCATTTCATCATTCATGTATTTTCTATTCTACTAAAACTGAATCAAACCATAAACAAAGTGGCCTATTGGGATGTTAGATCCTAATGTGAAAAACTGTGATTTTATGTCAGCTCATTTTACCCTTGCTATTATTTTACTTATTTTTACTTTTATTTCTACGTCCCACTATCCGCTGGGTGCATACTATAACCTTTATCATGTTTTGTAACAGATTACAGAAATTCAAGAAGCCTATTGGAACTTGAGGTTCTGATATGATTTGATTAATATATCTGCATTATTTTATCCCACTTTATGCTTTGCTCTTGCTGCTTGTTTTACACTGATTGTATGTCTTATTTCTTATTTCTGAACTGCAATCCCCTGTATGAAAGCTGCTATACAAATAAAGTTATTATAACCATAACCATAACCTAACCATAACCTAACCATAACCTAGCCATAACCTAACCAACCTAACCATAACTTAACCAACCTAACCGTAATCATGACCATAACCCCTAACCCAGTGTTGTGGGGTCGGGGCAATGACGTAAAACATCTTGTGGCCACCACAATAGTAGGAAAACCAGGCCAAACACAGACACACACACACATACACACACACACACACACACACACACACACACACACACACACACACACACACACACACACACACACACACACACACACACACACACACACACACACACACACACACAAACGGTCTTGACTTGGTTTATATCCGCTATAGATCCCTCTAAATAGACTATCATGCAGGTGTTTCCCCTGATACACAGACATATACACACACACAAAGCACTAACTCAGCCTGCCTGTGTGTGTGTGTGTGTGTGTGTGTGTGTGTGTGTGTGTGTGTGTGTGTGTGTGTGTGTGTGTGTGTGTGTGTGTGTGTGTGTGTGTGTGTGTGTGTGTGTGTGTGTGTGTGTGTGTGTGTGTGTGTGTGTGTGTGTGTGTGTGTGTGTGTGTGTGTGTGTGTGTGTGTGTGTGTGAGTGTGTGTGTTGGGGGATAGAGAGAGAGAGAGAGAGAGAGAGAGAGAGAGAGAGAGAGAGAGAGAGAGAGAGAGAGAGAGAGAGAGAGAGAGAGAGAGAGAGAGAGAGAGAGAGAGTCTGCTGGTTGTTATTCGGGGTCCTGTTATGTCTACCATACTGTATTCAGACCCAGCATGCAGTGCAGTATGTTAGACAGTATTTATAGCTGGACCTCAGGTCTCTCACCCTGAGGTCACTTCCTCATGTTATCTGACTGTTAACAGACATTACTGATGTCACTGCAGACACCATATCAAGAGGCCTGTCAGTATATATATCCAGTCAGTATAGTAAATATCCAGTCAGTACAGTATATATCCAGTCAGTAAAGTATAATAAGATAAGATAAGATATTCCTTTATTGATCCCCTTCAGGAAATCCAGGCATCATAGCAGCATGGATAAAGGGGAGGGGAGGTACAGGTAGTAAAGACCAGTAGTGTAGACAATATAACAAATCAATATAATTAACTAACTAACTAACTGAAATATACAGTATTCACATAAGGTGCAGTATGCATGAGGTAGTGTTATTGTCGAAACTTCGAAACTGGCCCCTACAAATGTCCTAACCCAGTTGTACAGTAAAGACCAAGTATGGCCTTGTCAGTATTCCAATGTACAGTGCCCCCCCCGTACCCAACCCCCCCCCCACCTCCAATGTACAGCCCCACCCAACCCCACCCCACCTACCCAACCTCCTCCAATGTACAGTTTCTATGTCAAATGTATGTCAGTATTCCAATGTACAGTGTACATTGTCCCCACCCCCCCCCCCCCCCCACCTCCAATGTACAGCCCCACCCAACCCCACCCCACCTACCCAACCTCCTCCAATGTGCAGTTTCTATGTCAAATGTATATACACTCTTTTTCTGGATTTGTTTTAGTATCACAAACAGTACTGTATTTGCAAATCTGGTATGTCATAAATGTATAGATGTAGCAGTACTGTCTATCTGTATGTCGTGTGTGTCATATGATGAATTGAAAATGAGGGACCCTGATGTAAACAAGATGAAAGTCTTTCTCTGGTCTGCATCCCCTTAACAATTGTATGTATTGAGCTGTACTGTACTGTAACCATTCTGCAATCTGTTAATAAACCTTTCAATCAATCAATCAGTAGTTGGATGTCTGGCAGCAGTCCCTGCCCACTGTTGTGGAGATTCAAAGTTCAAGATTCAAGAGTTGTATTCATCACATACATACCAGGGCATACAGTGAAATGCGGTTGGCCCTGCCCGCTTCGATTGTGCAATAAAACAATAGTAATAGCAGTAACAGCAGAGATAGGTTTTAAAGCTAGAAGTTATCAACTGCCAAGCAACTTACACATTTTGTTTAAAGAACGAGAGGTGAGGTATAATTTAAGAAGAGCACTCAATTTCAAACAGCCTAGAGCTCGAACCACACTTAAAAGTATGTCTGTGTCAGTTAAAGGAGTGAAACTCTGGAACAATCTACCGGATGAAATAAAAAACAGCAGGAGTAATTTTTAAGTTTAAAAAGGTGTTTAAAAACAGGGTTTTAGAATCCTATAGTCAAATTGAACCTACATGTAGAATCTGTTTTTCTCTACCATGAAGTATTGATTTTTCTATGTTGGCTTATGTTCTTTTTGGGAACGGTTTTTGTTGAGTGTTGATTTTTTGTTTGTTTGTTTGTTTTATCTTGCAAACTTTAACTTTTGTTGTTGTTTTCGGGATAGTTTTTTGTTGATTGTTGATTGTTGATTTTTTTTGTTTGTTCATTTTATATTTGCAAACTTTAACTTTTTGAATTTGTATTTGAATTAGGGGTAGGTTGCTCTATAAGCCTTTTGTGCTTCAAACCTATCCTTTTCGTGTGTTTATTTGTAAAAATTTCAAAACAATTATTTGTTTATTTTATGATTGCTGTCTGTGGTTCTATATGGGTTATGGCAATACATTTGACAAATAATAGCGTATTGAAAAAAGAACTATAAACTATAAATTAGTTCATTTTTGAAACCATGAACTTTAGTTCAAAATTTTGAATTATGAACTATGAATGAGAGCTTCGTGGGGTGGAGCGACAGCAACCACCTCCAACTCAACACCAGTAAGACCAAGGAGCTGGTGGTGGACTTCCGGAGGGGCAAGAAGAGGCCCCCCCCGATTCCCATCTCCATCCGAGGGGTGGATGTGGAGATGGTGGACTCATACAAGTTCCTTGGGGTACACCTGAACAATAAACTGGACTGGTCGGACAACACAGAGGCCCTCTACAGGAAGGGACAGAGCAGGCTGTTCTTCCTGAGGAGACTCAGGTCCTTCAATGTGTGCAACAAACTGCTGCAGTCTTTTTACCAGTCTGTTGTGGCCAGCATCCTCTTCTATGCTGTGGCATGCTGGGGAGGCTACATCAACTCAAGGGACACCAACAAGCTCAACAAGCTGGTGAGGAAGGCTAGCTCCGTGGTGGGAGTCGAGCTACCTAGACTTGAGGTGATGGTAGAGAGGGGGATGATAAGGAAGCTGGATGCCATCATGGAGAACCCCTACCACCCCCTCTACGACGAGCTAGTCAAGATGAGAAGCTCGTTCAGCCACAGACTCATTCCCCCCGACACTCAACTAACCGCCTCGGACAGTCCTTCATACCAGCGGCCATCAGGCTCCACAACAGTGGGCAGCGACTAACAGCCTCCAGGCTCCACAACAGGGGGCAGCGACAGCGACTGCTACCAGACATTGACCTGGGACTTATAGGAACCCAAGGGGGACAACCTACACTACCCTGGTACTTTGATTAATGTATACTCAGTAGATAGTAAATTATAACACTACCTCATGCATACTGCACCTTATGTGACACTGTGAATAATGTGAATATTCCTCAGCTAGTCAGATAGTAAATTATATTGACCATATTGATAAAATTGTTTACACTGCCTGTGTTGTCTTTTACTACCTGTATACTGTGTTGTTTTACTACCTGTACCCCTCCCCCCCTCCCCCCCATGCTGCTATGATGCCTGAATTTCCCCAAGGGGATCAATAAAGGAATATCTTATCTTATCTTATCTTAACTAGTTCATTTTAAAATGTGTGAACTGTGAACTGAACTAGTTCCTGTAGAAAGTGAACTTTCCCAACACTGCTTATATGACTCCACCACCTCCACCTCATCCCCGCGGATGGTGATGGGAATTGGGGAAGGCCTCTTCTTGCCCCTCCGGAAGTCCAGCACCAGCTCCTTGGTTTTACTGGTGTAAAAAGGAGTTGGAGGTGGTTGCTGTCACTCCACCCTACAAAGCACTCCACCAGGGCTCTATACTCCTCCTCATCGTCATCGGTGATGTAGCTTACGATGGAGGAGTCGTCAGAGAACTTCTGCAGGTGGCACCCACAGTATATATCCAGTCAGCAGAGTATACAGTATATCCAGTCAGTACAGTATATATCCAGTCAGTACAGTATATATCCAGTCAGTACAGTATATATCCAGTCAGTACAGTATATATCCAGTCAGTACAGTATCCAGTCAGCACAGTATATATCCAGTCAGCACAGTATATATCCAGTCAGTACAGTATATATCCAGTCAGTACAGTATATATCCAGTCAGTACAGTATATATCCAGTCAGTACAGTATATATCCAGTCAGCACAGTATATATCCAGTCAGCACAGTATATATCCAGTCAGTACAGTATATATCCAGTCAGTACAGTATATATCCAGTCAGTACAGTATATATCCAGTCAGTACAGTATATATCCAGTCAGCACAGTATATATCCAGTCAGCACAGTATATATCCAGTCAGTACAGTATATATCCAGTCAGTACAGTATATATCCAGTCAGTACAGTATATATCCAGTCAGCACAGTATATATCCAGTCAGTACAGTATATATCCAGTCAGTACAGTATATATCCAGTCAGCACAGTATATATCCAGTCAGCATAGTGTATATCCAGTCAGTACAGTATATATCCAGTCAGCACAGTATATATCCAGTCAGTACAGTATATATCCAGTCAGTACAATATATATCCAGTCAGCACAGTATATATCCAGTCAGTACAGTATATATCCAGTCAGTACAGTATATATCCAGTCAGTACAATATATATCCAGTCAGCACAGTATATATCCAGTCAGTACAATATATATCCAGTCAGCACAGTATATATCCAGTCAGTACGTACAGTATATATCCAGTCAGTACAGTATATATCCAGTCAGCACAGTATATATCCAGTCAGTACAATATATATCCAATCAGCACAGTATATATCCAGTCAGTACAATATATATCCAGTCAGCACAGTATATATCCAGTCAGTACAGTATATATCCAGTCAGTACAATATATATCCAGTCAGCACAGTATATATCCAGTCAGTACAGTATATATCCAGTCAGCACAGTATATATCCAGTCAGTACAGTATTGAATATTGATTGATTGATTGAATACTTTATTTTGACACAAATCGTAGGACAAAAAAAAACATTTTAAAAGACAAGACAATAACAGTGTCAACAACGCTGGTCAAAAATGGATAAAACACAATAAAGCCAAGGCTTGTTTCCAGTATATATCCAGTATATATCCAGTCAGTACAGTATATATCCAGTCAGTACAGTATATATCCAGTCAGTACAGTATCCAGTCAGTACAGTATATATCCAGTCAGTACAGTATATATCCAGTCAGTACAGTATCCAGTCAGTACAGTATATATCCAGTCAGTACAGTATATATCCAGTCAGTACAGTATCCAGTCAGTACAGTATATATCCAGTCAGTACAGTATATATCCAGTCAGCACAGTATATATCCAGTCAGTACAGTATATATCCAGTCAGTACAGTATATATCCAGCCAGTACAGTATA